>NC_091983.1:208615727-208766552 GCF_044704955.1 Pristiophorus japonicus
TCATTGACTGTAAAGCTTTGAGATATAGCGTCGTGAAAGGCGCTATATAAGTCCAAGTCTTTCTTTCTTTCTTTCTTTAAAGCCATTGTATGAAATCACTCGATTCGCTATCTTAATGAAATAATAATAATAACTTTGATTTATATAGCGCCTTTAACATAGTAAAACATCCCAAGGTGCTTCACAGCAGTGTTACAGACAAACAGATAAATTTGACACCGAGCCACAGAGGAAATTAAGGCAGATGATTAAAAGCTTGTTTAAAGAGGTAGGTTTTAACGAGCGTCTTAAATAAGGAAAGAGTGGTAGAGAGGTGTAGAGGTTTAGGGAGGGTGTTCCAGAGCTTAGGGCCCAGGCAGCTGAAGGCACGTCCACCGATTGAGCAGTTATAATGAAGGATATTCAAGAGGCCAGAATTTGAGGAGCGCAGACATCTTGTGGGATTGCGAGACTGAAAAAGATTACAGAGATAGGGAGGGGCAAGTCCATGGAGTGATTTGTAAACAAGGATGAGAATTTTGAAATCAAGGCGTTGTTTAACTGGGAGCCAATGTAGGTCAGAAAGCACAGGGGTGATGGGTGAATTTGACTTGGTGCGAGTTAGTACACGGGCTGCTGAGTTTTGGATGACTTCAAGTTTACGTAGTGTGGATTGTGAAAGGCCGGCCAGGAGTGAGTTGGAGTAGTCAATTTTAGAGATAACTAAGGTAGGAATGAGGGTTTCAGCAGCAGAAAAGCTGAGGCGGAGGCAGGCAATGTTATGGAGGTGGAAAAAGGCGGTTTTAGTTATGCCGTGGATATGTTGCTGGAAACTCATTTCAGGGACAAATATAACACGTAGGTTGAGAACAGTCTTGTTCACCCTCAGATTGAAGCTCGGGAGCAGGATGGAATCAGTGGTTAGGGAACACAGTTTGTGGCAGGGACCAAAGATAATGTCTTCGGTCTTCCCAATATTTAATTGGAGAAAATTTCTGCTCATCCAGTACTGGATGTTGGACAAGCAGTCTGACAATTTGATACCAAGCAAGGGTTGACAGAAGTGGTGGAGAGGTAGAGCTGGGTATCGTCTGCGTACATGCGGAAACTGACTCTGTGCTTTCGGATGATATCGCCAAGGGGCAGCATATAGATGAGAAATAAGAGGGGACCAAGGACAGATCCTTGGGGGACACCAAAGGTAATGCTGCGGAAGTGGGAAGAGAAGCCATTGCTGGAGATTTTCTGGCAACGCTTAGATAGATAGAAAGGAACCTAGAAACAAGCCTTTAAGCCCCTTGTTCCGCCATTCAATTAGATCATGGCTCATCTGTATCTTAATTCCATCAACCTGCCTTGGCTACTTAACCCTTAATACCTTTGCCGAACAAAAATCTGTCAATCTCAGTTTTGAAATTGTCAATTGACCTAGCCTCAACAGATTATTAGGGGAGAGAGTTCCAGATTTCCAGATTATCCTTTGTGTGAAGATATGCTTGCTGACATAACCCCTGAATGGCCTAGCTCTAATTTTAAGGTTATGCCCCCTCGCTTTAAACACCCCTACCTGAGGAAATAGTTTTTTTAAATCTACCCTATAACTCCTTTGATTATCTTTGAACATCTCAATTAGATCACCACTTAATCTTCTATATTCAAGGGAATACACGCCGAGTCTATGCAACTTGCCCTCATAATTTAACCATTTTATTCCAGGCACCATTCTGGTGAATCTGCACTGCACACCCTCCAAGGTCAGTATATCCTTCCTGAGGTGCAATGCGCAGAATTGAATGCAGTACTCTAGATGGGTCTAACCAGAGCTTCATACAGCTGTAACATTACTTTCACCCTTTGGCATTCCAGCTATCTTGAGAACATTCCATTATCCTGTCATGTATCTTACATTATTATATATAACTGTATCCTAACATACTATACATGACTGTAATAAGATATGACCTGTAACCACCAACATACCTTACCACCAGGGGTGCACTTGCAAGAGACAGGTATATAAGGGCAGGTCTCAGGCAAGGGTAACATTCCAGAGCTGTGAACTAAAGGTGCAGGTCCAGAGTGACCTTGACTTCACTACATGCCTCGTGTGAATCTGTACTGAGGGACAGGACTTTACAGTGGCGACGGGTTACGGGATTACAGAATCCACAGAATGGCGAACAACGGATCAGATGAAAAGTACAATGCGGGAGACAATTGGGAGGACTTTATAGAAAGGCTCCAGCAAAGCTTTATAACCAAAGACTGGTTAGGCGACGATAAGGCAGACAAGAGAAGAGCCCATCTCTTGACCAGCTGTGGCTCGAAAACATACGCTTTAATGAAGGATCTGTTGGCACCCGAGAAACCAGCAAGCAAGTCGTTTGAAGAATTGAACACACTGGTAAGAGACCACCTGAAGCCAGCAAGCAGCCTACACATGGCCAGACACAGGTTCTACAACTACAGACGCTGTGTGGGCCAGAGCATACCCGACTTCGTGGCGGAACTTCGGAGGTTGGCTAGTTTATGTGAGTTCTCCGATGAACTGAGGAGAGAAATGCTGAGAGTTTTTTTCATTGAAGGAATAGGCCACGCAGGCATATTCCGAAAGCTCATAGAGACCAAGAACCTGACCTTAGAGGCAGCAGCACTGGTTGCACAAACATTCTTGGTAGGGGAAGAAGAAATGAGGTTGATTTACAATGCAGGTACGAGAACTAACGAAATATTGGAACAAGAAGTTCACAGCACTAAACAAGCTGCTACCCCCACACACGGACAAAACCAGGAGAACAGGTTCTCGACAGCAAGCAGAAGCCATCAAGGGCCACAGGAACGGCCGTTCACACCTCATCAACCCACAATGCGAGCAATCAACTACAAACTGAGAGAAGCTCAAGAGAGAGCAGCCAGACGCAGCTCATTCTTTGGGAACACTTTGAACAATGGAACAGGTCTGTGCTGGAGGTGTGGGGGTGGGCACTCGGCAAGGGGATGTCGATTTCAGCAGGCTGTTTGCAGAAATTGTGAATATACAGAACATTTGGCCCGCATGTGCAAAAGAACGGCAGCTCGGCTGGTATACGAATCGGATGGGTCGGAAAGCGGACCAGAAGATGGTGGGGACAGTACCCGAGACAGTACAGCGGGTCAACATGATCAATGGCCACTGCTCCCACAACAGGACGCCTCCTATAATGATGAGGGTCCTACTCAATGGGATAGCTGTCAACATGGAGCTGGATACGGGAGCGAGTCAATCTCTCATGGGCGCTCGACAATTTGAACAACTGTAGCCGTATAAAAGAGACAGACCAAAACTCACAAGGGTCGACACCACACTAAGGACCTATACCAAAGAAATCGTACCAGTCCTCGGCAGCGCCATGCTCTCTGTCACACACAAAGGGACAGTGAACCGACTTCCCCTGTGGATTGTCCCCGGAGACCCCCCAGCACTGCTGGGGAGAAGCTGGCTGGCAAAACTAAACTGGAAATGGGATGATGTCCATGCCATGTCATTAGAGGAACGGACCTCCTGCTCAACAGTTATAAAGCGATTTGAACATCTCTTTCAGCCAGGTGTGGGCACTTTCAAAGGGGCTAAAGTCAAAATCTACATCACACAGGATGCTAGACCAGTCCATCACAAGGTCAGAGCTGTACCCTATGTGATGAGGGAAAAGATTGAACACGAACTAGACAGGCTTCTGCGGGAAGGCATTATATCACCTGTGGAATTTAGCGACTGGGCATGTCCCAACGTCCCAGTCATGAAGCCTGATGGATCCGTACAAATCTGTGGGGACTACAAATCTACCATAAACAGAGTCTCCCTACAGGACCAGTACCCGCTGCCCAGAGCGGAGGACTTATTTGCCACATTGGCTGGAGGTAAACTTTTCTCAAAATTAGACTTCACATCTGCGTATATGACGCAAGAATTGACCGAGGAATCCAAACTACTCACCACCATCAACACACATCGAGGTCTTTTCATATACAATCGATGCCCATTCAGCATCAGGTCGGCAGCTGCCATATTCCAGCACAACATGGAGAGTCTGCTCAAGTCCATCCCGGGGACAGTTGTATTTCAAGACGATATACTTATCATGGGCAGGGACACCGACTCCCATCTCCGTAATTTAGAGGAAGTACTAAAGCGGTTGGATCGGGTAGGCCTACGAGTCAAGAAATCCAAGTGCCTGTTTCTCGCACCCGAGGTTGAATTTTTGGGCAGAAGGATTGCCGCTGATGGAATCCGCCCAACAGAGTCCAAAACAGAAGCAATTTGCCTGGCACCCAGGCCCCGGAATGTCTCAGAACTGCGCGCCTTTCTCGGGCTACTCAATTACTTTGGGAACTTTATGCAGAACTTAAGCATGCTGCTGGAGCCTCTCCACATGCTACTCAGAAAGGGTTGCGATTGGTTTTGGCGGGAAGCCCAGGAACACGCCTTCAATAAGGCACACAACCTTCTGTGTTCCAACAGTGTTTTGACTTTCTTTGACCCAGGTAAAAAGCTAGTTCTCACATGCGATGCGTCAGCGTATGGGGTCGGGTGCGTTTTGCAACATGTCAATAGTCCGGGCAAATTATAACCCATAGCTTATACCTCCAGGTCACTTTCGTGGGCGGAGCGCGGGTACGGAATGGTAGAGAAGGAGGCGCTCGCGTGCGTGTACGGTGTCAAAAAGATGCACCAATACCTTTTCAGGGCCAAGTTCGCATTAGAAACCGACCAGAAGCCCCTCACGTCCCTCCTATCCGAGAGCAAGGCAATAAACGCCAACGCCTCGGCGCGAATTCAACGGTGGACACTCATGCTGGCGTCCTACGACTATACCATAAGGCACAGACTAGGCACAGACAACTGTGCCGACGCGCTCAGCAGGCTACCCCTTGCGACCACGGAAGGGTCTGATGAACAGGACATGAGATACTCAAGGCAATCAATGCCTTTGAGTCCACAGGTTCGCCCATGACGGCTCGCCAAATCAGAGCCTGGACGGCCAGCGGCCCCACGTTATCCTTAGTAAAAAGATGTGTCCTAACCGGTGACTGGGCAGAGGCTCGCGATGCCTGCCCCGAGGAATTAAAACCCTTTCACAGGCGCATGCATGAGCTATCACTACAAGCAGACTGCCTGATGTGAGGCAGCCGAGTAGTCATGCCTCTGCGAGGCAGAGAGGCATTTGTCCGAGAGCTCCACCGCGAGCACCCGGGGATCGTTCTCATGAAGGCCATAGCCAGATCCCACGTCTGGTGGCCTGGTATTGACGCGGACCTGGAGCTCTGCGTCCGAAGGTGCACCATTTGTGCCCAACTCAGCAATGCTCCCAGGAAGGCTCCACTGAGCCCCTGGCCCTGGCCTACCAAACCGTGGTCGCGGGTGCACGTAGACTATGCGGGCCCATTCATGGGAAAAATGTTCCTCGTGTTGTAGATGCATTTTCAAAGTGGATCGAATTCACCATTTTAAACTCGAGCACAACCTCCACCACTGTGGAGAGCCTCGCAACCATGTTTGTAATGCACGGAATCCCTGACATATTGGTCAGTGACAATGGTCCGTGCTTCACCAGCGCAGAATTCCAAGACTTTATAATTGACCACGGCATAAATCACGTCAAGACGGCACCGTTCAAGCCAGCCTCCAACGGCCAGGTGGAGAGAGCAGTGCAAATCATTAAACAAGGCATGCTTAAAATCCAAGGTCCCACACTGCAGGGTCGCCTGTCGCGACTGCTGCTGGCATACAGATCTCGTCCGCACTCACTGACTGGGATCTCCCCCGCGCAACTGTTGATGAAAAGGACTTTAAAAACAAGGCTCTCATTAATCTCAGACATGCACGAAATCATTGAGGCAAAGCGCCATAAGCTGACTGAGTACCATGACAGAAATTCAAGGGGGCGATGGAATGAGATAGGGGACAAAGTGTTTGTGCTAAACTACAGCAGGGGTCCCAAGTGGCTTGCAGGGACAGTAATGGGCAAGGAAGGAAACAGGCTACTGGTAGTACAAATGGACAATGGCAAAACCTGCCAGAGGCATGTAGACCAAGTCAAAAGCAGATTCACCAACAATACTGCGGAACCAGAGGCAGACTACAATGTGGAACTCGCACCATACCTGGTGGACAGACAGAGGGAACAACCTGAGGAAAGGGCAATCCCAACAGACAGCCCTGGCGAGATACCAGCAACCACACCCAAAGAAAAACAGACACCAAGGCAAACAACTGAACCACAACTCAGACGCTCCACGCGAGTGCGTAGACCACCTGAGAGACTGAACCTATAAAGACAATAAGACCTTGGGGGAGGGTGATGTCATGCATCTTACATTATTATATATACTGTATCCTAACATGCTATACATGACTGTAATAAGATATGACCTTTAACCACCAGCATACCTTACCACCAGGGGTGCACTTGCAAGAGTTAGGTGTATAAAAGCAGGTCTCAGGCAAGTGCAGCATTCCAGAGCTGACTTCACTACATGCCTCGTGTGAATCTGTACTGAGGGGGCAGGACTTTAGAACGTTCCATTGTCCTTTTAAATTAAATTAAATTAAATTAAATCTCTCTGCTTCTTGCCATTTCAAAAATACTCTGATCTATCTTCCTTAGTTCCAAAGTGGATGACCTCACACTTTCCTACATTGAACTCCATCTGCCACAGTTTAGCCCACTCACTTAATCTGTCAATATAACTTTGCAATTTTCTATTCCCATCTACATTATTTACTGTGCCACCCAACTTAGTGTCGTCAGCAAATTTAGATATACGGCTCTCTATTACTTCATCCAAGTCATTTACAAATATAGTGAAAAATTGAGGGGCCCAGAACAGATCCCTGGGGACACCACTAGTCACATCCTGCCATTTTGAGTATATATCTATGATCCCTGCTCTCTATCTCCTACCTCCTAACCAATTCCCTATCCAAGCCAATATTTCTGTTAACAGTCTCTGATGTGGAACCTTGTTGAATGCCTTCTGGAAATCTATATAAATAACATCCATAGACACTCCTTTATCTGCCACGTTAGTTACCTCCTCAAAAAGTGTTAAATAAACAGGGTAACTTTATTAAATTTTGAAGAGAAATGAATATTAATGTATTTGTTGCTAATATCGCACAGTATGATTTTAACCTCGTCGCGTTCTCAACTAGAACTTAAATACTTTGCACTTCCTCTTTTCTGAAAATATCTTTTAGGCAACATTATACAATAGCAGAAATGTTGCTAAAATATACTGAAAACACAACGCATTTTTGGTGCTCATTGATGCACACGACTCGCGCCTTAGCATGCCCATTAGTTGACAGTTCACCTCAAAGATAACATAGAATTTATTTACAGATCATTTTGGCTGAACATACCAACAGTACTCTTAAATCTTCCAAATTTTACAGGTATAGATTTCTCAGCAGCTTGCCTTGGGGGGCTTCTGAAACATGGTTCCCACATATCGGATGCGCAGTTGACCAAATTAAAATCATTTTATGGTGAAATGCTGCTTTCAAAATTTGACAAGGTTCAAATCATACTGTGCAAAATTTGCAATGAATGAATTCACATTTGTATGAAATTCTTTTCCCCCTCTATTTTAACACCTACTTGACACCTTCATTAAGATAGCAAATGGCGCAATTTCATAGTGGTGTTCATTTGTTATTTATTCATTCACAGGATGTGGGCATCGTTGGCTAGGCCAACGTTTATTTCCCATCCCTGATTGCCCTTTAGAAGATGATAGCCTTCTTGAACTGTTGCCGTCTGTGTGGTGAAGGTACTCCCACAGTGCTATTAGGTAGGGAGTTCCAGGATTTTCACCCAGCAACAATGAAGGAACGGCGATATGTTTCCAAGTCAGGATGATGTGTGACTTAGAGGGGAACTACGGGTTGGTGGTATTCCCATGCGCCTGCTGCCCTTGTCCTTCTAGGTGGTAGAGGTCGCTTGGGAGGTGCTGTCAAAGATGCCTTGACAAGTTGCTACAGTGCATCTTGTAGATAGTACACACTGCAGCCACAGTGCGCCAGTGGTGGAGGGAGTGAATGTTTAAGGTGGTGGATGGGGTGCCGATCAAGCGGGATGCTTTGTCCTGGATATTGTTGAGCTTCTTGAGTGTTTTTGGAGCTGAACTCACTTAGGCAAGTGGAGAGATTGGGGAGACCAAGCGTAGATTGGGTGACCACTTTGCTGAACATTTCCATTCAGTCCGTAAGTGTGACCCTGAGTTTCCGGTCACCTGTCACTTTAATTCTCCACTCCACTCCCACTCTGATATCTCCATCCTCGGACTCCTGCACTGTTCCAATGAAGCTCAACACAAGTTCGAGGAACAACGCCTCATCTTTTGTTTAGGCACTTTGCAGTCTTCTGGACTCAACATTTTCAACAATTTCAGAGCATAATCTCTGGCCATCTTTGGTGCCCTTTTTCTGCCCCCGCGCCTCCGCACCCCCCTCCCCCCATCTTATGTTTTTCTTCTTTTTTTTCTCTCTTTGTCTCTAATGGCAGCTCATCATCACTTCGCCATTCACACCTCATCCAGATTAACCTTTTTCTAACTTGTGTCATTACCATTTTAATTTGGCCCATCATCCCTTTTGTCTCTCTAATCTCTCCTGTCTTCCACCCTATCACAGACCTCCCCCTTAAGAATATGCTCTTTTCGAACATGCGGCATTTCTGATGAAGGGTCGTTGACCCAAAACGTTAACTGTGTTTTTCTCTCCACAGATGCTGCCTGACCTGATGAGATTTCCAGCATTCTCTGTTTTTATTTCAATAAGACTGCAACTCCACTTTGCCGCCCGATCTCCATATACCTTGATTCCACCAGGCTCCAAAAATCTATCTATCTCAGCCTTGAATATATTCAGAGACTCAGCATCCACAGCCCTCTGCAGCAGAGAATTCCAATGAAGAAATTCCTCATCATCTCTGTCTTAAATGGCCTACCCCTTATCCTATGCCCCCAAGTTCTAGACACTCCAGCCAGGCAAAACAACCTCTCGGCATCTACTCTGTCAATCCTCTTTTCTTTCCTCTAATTCCAGAATCCGACCTAAACCCGTCCAGGTGGGGTAAAAATGGTTAAGGCTCACAACTCAGTACTCTTTTAACTGTTTATTATGCTATGGTAACAAACATCACTACACTGTCTTCTGTAACTTCAAACAGTAACTCTCTCGACCTTTAAACTCTACTTATCCCAGCGGTCACTCAGGGAAGTAAGTTTCTCTGAGTGCGCTTGACTAAGGCTGCCCACAGTTTGCCTTGCAAGATGCCACAGTTGATCCGTAAACACACCCCTTTTATAATACAAAAGGTCCTACCTGTGACAATGAAAGACGCAATCCCCCGCTTTGATCTATTATTTGGTCACTTCCCCATCCTTGGTCAGTGAATAGTCCATTATCACACATAGAAACTAAAAACATAGAAAATAGGTGCAGGATTAGGCCATTCGGCCCTTCGAGCCTGCACCGCCATTCAATGTGATCATGGCTGATCATGAAACTTCAGAACCCCATTCCTGCTTTCTCTCCATACCCCTTAATCCCTTGAGCCATAAGGGCCACATCTAACTCCCTTTTGAATATATCTAACGAACTGGCCACAACTTTCTGTGGTAGAGAATTCCACAGATTTACAATTCTCTGAGTGAAGAAGTTTCTCCTCGTCTCAGTCCTAAATGGCTTACCCATTATCCTTAGACTGTGACCCCGGGTTCTGGACTTCCCCAACATCGGGAACATTCTTCCTGCATCTAACCTGTCCAGTCCCGTCAGAATTTTATATGTTTCTATGAGATCCCCTCTCATTCTTCGAAATTCCAGTGAATATAAGCTGAGTCGATCCAGTCTTTCTTCATATGTCAGTCCTGTCATCCCGGGAATCAGTCTGGCAAACCTTCACTGCACTCTCTCAATAGCAAGAATGTCCTTCCTCAGATTAGGAGACCAAAACTGCACACAATATTCAAGGTGTGGCCTCACCAAGGCCCTGTACAACTGCAGTAAGACCTCCCTGCTCCGAAACTCACATCCTCTCGCTATGAAGGCCAACATGCCATTTGCCTTCTTCACTGCCTGTTGTACTTGCATGCCAACTTTCAATGACTGATGTACCATGATACCCAGGACTCATGGCACTTCCCCTTTTACTCATCTGTCACATAGAAACATAGAAACATAGAAAATAGGTGCAGGAGTAGGCCATTCGGCCCTTCGAGCCTGCACCGCCATTCAATAAAATCATGGCTGATCATTCCCTCAGTACCCCTTTCCTGCTTTATCTCCATATCGCTTGATCTCTTTAGCCGTAAGGGCCATATGTAACTCCCTATTGAATATATCCAATGAACTGGCATCAACAACTCTCTGCTGCAGGGAATTCCACAGGTTAACAACTCTCTGAGTGAAGAAGTTTCTCCTCATCTCAGTCCTAAATGGCCTACCCCTTATCCTAAAACTATGTCCCCTGGTTCTGCACTTCCCCAACATCAGGAATATTCTTCCTGCATCTAACTTGTCCAGTCCTGACAGAATCTTATATGTTTCAATGAGATCCCCTCTCATCCTTCTAAACTCCAATGAATAAAGGCCCAGTTGATCCAGTCTCTCCTCATATGTCAGTCCAGCCATCCCTGGAATCAGTCTGGTGAACCTTCGCTGCACTCCCTCAATAGCAAGAACGTCCTTCCTCAGATTAGGAGACCAAAACTGAACACAATATTCCAGGTGAGGCCTCACCAAGGCCCTGTACAACTGCAGTAAGACCTCCCTGCTCCTATGCTCAAATCCCCTAGCTATGAAGGCCAACATACCATTTGCCTTCTTCACCACCTGCTGTACCTGCATGCCAACTTTCAATGACTGATGAACCATGACACCCAGGTCTCGTTGCACCTCCCCTTTTCCTAATCTGCCGCCATTCAGACAATATTCTGCCTTCGTGTTTTTGCCCCCAAAATGGATAACCTCACATTTATCCACATTATACTGGATCTGCCATGCATTTGCCCACTCACCTAACCTGTCCAAGTCACCCGGCAGTCTCTTAGCGTCCTCCTCACAACTCACACCGCCACCCAGTTTAGTGCCATCTGCAATCTTGGAGATATTACACTCAATTCCTTCATCTAAATCGTTAATGTATATTGTAAAGAGCTGGGGTCCCAGCACTGAGCCCTGTGGCACTCCACTAGTCACTGCCTGCCATTCAGAAAAGGACCCGTTTATCCCGACTCTCTGCTTCCTCTCTGCCAACTAGTTCCCTATCCAAGTCAATACATTACCCCCAACACCATGTGCTTTGATTTTGCACACCAATCTCTTGTGAAGGACCTTGTCAAAAGCCTTTTGAAAGTCCAAATACACCACATCCACTGGTTCTCCCTTGTCCACTCTACTAGTAACATCCTCAAAAAATTCCAGAAGATTCGTCAAGCATGATTTCCCTTTCTTAAATCCATGCTGACTTGGACCGATCCTGTCACTGCTTTCCAAAAGCGCTGGTATTTCATCCTTATTGATTGATTCCAACATTTTCCCCACTACTGATGTAAGGCTAACCGGTCTATAAATACCCGTTTTCTCTCTCCCTCCTTTTTTAAAAAGTGGTGTTACATTAGCTACCCTCCAGTCCATAGGAACTGATCCAGAGTCGATGCAGACTATTAGGCCCCTGGGATTTATCGGCCTTCAATCCCATCAATTTCCCGCCTAATAAGGATATCCTTTAGTTCCTCCTTCTCACTAGAGCCACTGTCCTCTAGTACATCCAGAAGTTTATTTGTGTCTTCCTTCGTGAAGACAGAACCGAATTATTTGTTCAATTGGTCTGCCATTTCTTTGTTCGCCATTATTAATTCACCTGAATCCGACTGCAAGGGACCTACGTTTGTCTTCACTAACCTTTTTCTCCACATATTTATAGAAACTTTTGCGGTCAGTTGTTATGTTCCCTACAAGCTTCCTCTCTTACTCTATTTTTCCCCTCTTAATTAAACCCTTAGTCCTCTTTGTTGAATTCTAAATGTCTTCCAGTCCTCAGGTTTGTTGCTTTTTCTAGCCAATTTAAATGCCTCTTCCTTGGTTTTAACACTTTCCCTAAATTCCCTTGTTAGCCACGGTTGAGCCACCTTCCCCGTTTTATTTTTACTCCAGATAGGGATGTACAATTGCTGAAGTTCATCCATGTGATCTTCAAATATTTGCCATTGCTTATCCACCGTCAACCCTTTAAGTATCCTTTGCCAGTCTATTCTAGCCAATTCACGTCTCATACCGTCGAAGTTACCTTTCCTTAAGTTCAGGACCTTAGTTTCTGAATTAACTGTATCACTCTCCATCTTAATAAAGAATTCTACCATATTATGGTCACTCTTTCCCAAGGGGCCTCGCACAACAAGATTGCTAATTAGTCCCTTCTCATTACACATCACCCAGTCTAGGATGGCCAGCTCTCTCGTTGGTTCCTCGACATATTGGTCTAGAAAACCATCCCTATTGCACTCCAGGAAATCCTGCTCCACCGCATTGCTACCAGTTTGGTTAGCCCAATCAATATGTAGATTAAAGTCACCCTGTACCTTTATTACACACATCCCTTATTTCTTGTTTGATGTTGTCCCCAACCTCACTACTACTGTTTGGTGGTCTGTACACAACTCCCACTAGTGTTTTCTGCCCTTTGGTATTCCATAGCTCCACCCATACCGATTCCACATCATCCAGGCTAATGTCCCTCCTTTCTATTGCATTAATTTCCTCTTTAACCAGCAATGCCACCCCGCCTCCTTTTCCTCTCTGTCTATCCTTCCTAATTGTTGAATACCCCTGGATGTTGAGTTCCCAGCCTTGGTCTCCCTGGAGCCATGTCTCCGTGATGCCAATTATATCATATCCGTTAACTGCTATCTGCGCAGTTAATTCGTCCACCTTATTCCGAATACTCCTCGCATTGAGGCACAGAGCCTTCAGGCTTGTCTTTTTAACACACTTTGCCCCTTTAGAATTTTGTTGTAATGTGGCCCTTTTTGTTTTTTGCCTTGGGTTTCTCTGCCCTCCACTTTTACTATTCTCCTTTCTATCTTTTGCTTCTGCCTCCATTTTATGTCCCTCTGTCTCCCTGCATAGGTTCCAATCCCCCTGCCAAGTTAGTCCTCCCCAACAGCACTAGCAAACACTCCCCCTAGGACATTGGTTCAGGTACTGCCCAGGTGCAGACTGTCCGGTTTAGAAACATAGAAAATAGGTGCAGGAGTAGGCCATTCGGCCCTTCTAGCCTGCACCGCCATTCAATGAGTTCATGGCTGAACTTCAGTACCCCATTCCTGCTTTCTCACCATACCCCTTGATTCTCCTAGTAGTAAGGACTTCATCTAACTCCTTTTTGAATATATTTAGTGAACTGGCCTCAACAACTTTCTGTGGTAGAGAATTTCACAGGTTCACCACTCTCTGGGTGAAGAAAATCCTCCTCATCTCGGTCCTAAATGGCTTACCCCTTATCCTTAGACTGTCCCCTGGTTCTGGACTTCCCCAACATTGGGAACATTCTTCCTGCATCTAACCTGTCTAAACCCGTCAGAATTTTAAACGTTTCTATGAGGTCCCCTCTCATTCTTCTGAACTCCAGTGAATACAAGCCCAGTTGATCCAGTCTTTCTTGATAGGTCAGTCCCGCCATCCCGGGAATCAGTCTGGTGAACCTTCGCTGCACTCCCTCAATAGCAAGAATGTCCTTCCTCAGGTTAGGAGACCAAAACTGTACACAATACTCCAGGTGTGGCCTCACCAAGGCCCTGTACAACTGTAGCAACACCTCCCTGCCCCTGTATTCAAATCCCCTCGCTATGAAGGCCAACATGCCATTTGCTTTCTTAACCGCCTGCTGTACCTGCATGCTAACCTTCAATGACTGATGTACCATGACACCCAGGTCTCTTTGCGCCTCCCCTTTTCCTAATCTGTCACCATTCAGATAATAGTCTGTTTCTCTGTTTTTACCACCAAAGTGGATAATCTCACATTTATCCACATTATACTTCATCTACCATGCATTTGCCCACTCACCTAACCTATCCAAGTCACTCTGCAGCCTCATAGCATCCTCCTCGCAGCTCACACTGCCACCCAACTTAGTGTCATCTGCAAATTTGGAGATACTACATTTAATCCCCTCGTCTAAATCATTAATGTACAGTGTAAACAGTGTACTGGTCCCACCTCCCCCAGAACCGGTTCCAATGTCCCAGGAATTTGAATCCCTCCCTTCTGAACCACTCCTCAAGCCACGTATTCATCTGAGCTATCCTGCGATTCCTACTCTGACTAGCACGTGGCACTGGTAGCAATCCTGAGATTACTACTTTTGAGGTCCTACTTTTTAATTGAGCTCCTAGCTCCCTAAATTCGTCTCGTAGGACCTCATCCCGTTTTTTACCAATATCGTTGGTACCTGTATGCACCACGACAACTGGCTGTTCACCCTCCCTTTTCAGAATGTCCTGCACCCGCTCCGAGACATTCTTGACCCTTGCACCAGCGAGGCAACATAACATCCTGGAGTCTTGAGTGCAGCGGCAGAAACATCTATCTATTCCCCTTACAATCGAATTCCCTATCATTATCGCTCTGCCACTCTTTTTCCTGCCCTCCTGTGCAGCAGAGCCACCCACGGTGCCATGAACTTGTCAAGCATGATTTCCCTTTCATAAATCCATGCTGACTTGGTCTGATCCTGTCACTGCTTTCCAAATGCACTGCGATCACATCTTTAATAATTGATTCCAACATTTTCCCCACTACTAATGTCAGGCTAACCGGTCTATAATTCCCTGTTTTCTCTCTTTCCTCCTTTTTTAAAAAGTGGGGTTACATTAGCTACCCTCCAATTCATAGGAACTGATCCAGAGTTTATAGAATGTTGGAATATGACCACCATTCAGATAATATTCTGCCTTCCTGTTTTTGCCACCAAAGTGGATAACCTCACATTTATCTACATTATACTGCATCTGCCATGCATTTGCCCACTCACCTAACCTGTCCAAGTCACCCTGCAGCCTCTTAGCATCCTCCTCACAGCTCACACTGCCACCCAGCTTAGTGTCATCTGCAAACTTAGAGATATTACATTCAATTCCTTCGTCTAAATCATTAATGTATATTGTAAATAGCTGGGGTCCCAGCACTGAACCTTGCATTACCCCACTAGTCACTGCCTGCCATTCTGAAAAGGACCCGTTTATTCCTACTCTTTGCTTCCTGTCTGCCAACCAGTTCTCTATCCACGTCAATACATTACCCCCAATACCATGTGCTTTGATTTTGCACACCAATCTCTTGTGTGGGACCTTGTCAAAAGCCTTTTGAAAGTCCAAATACACCATATCCACTGGTTCACCCTTGTCCACTCTACTAGTTACATCCTCAAAAAATTCTAGAAGGGTTGTCAAACATGATTTCCCTTTCATAAATCCATGCTGACTTGGTCTGATCCTGTCACTGCTTTCCAAATGTGCTGCTATTACAACTTTAATAAATGATTCCAACATTTTCCCCACTACTAATGTCAGGCTAACCGGTCTATAATTCCCTGTTTTCTCTCTTCCCTCCTTTTTTAAAAAGTGGGGTTACATTAGCTACCCTCCAATTCATAGGAACTGATCCAGAGTCTATAGAATGTTGGAATATGACCACCAATGCATCCACTATTTCTAGAGCCACTTCCTTAATTACTCTGGGATGCAGACTATCAGGTCCTGGGGATTTATTGGCCTTCAATCCCATCAATTTCCCGAATACAATTTCCTGACTAATAAGGATATCCTTCAGTTCCTCCTTCTTGCTCGATCATCGGTCCCCTAGTATTTCCGGAAGGTTATTTTTTGATGGCAAGTTTCGGGTCTCCAGCTTTTTGATCACACAAAGTGTTTTTGATGGCAAGTTTCGGGTCTCCAGCTTTTTGATTTTTGTTGGCCATCTAGGCCCATGCAGCAGAACCTGGTTTCCAGTCATCTTGGACCCCCTTGCCACTGACCCAAGACCTTGATCTGCTAAGCCCGTGTGATAGCTGGTTTGCAATGGCCACCGCACGTTAAAGAACTCACGCACAGGCATCTTCCACCCTTCAAAATTAAGTTTGTGACCTGGAACATCAGGAACCTCATGGACAACCCTAACAGTGACAGACTGGAATGTCACACTGCTACAGTTGTCCGGGAACTCACCCGCTTCGACGGTGACATCGCCGCCCTAAATGAGACCCGGCGGGCAGGAGAATGCCAGCTCAAAGAACAAGGTGATGGTTGCACCTTCTCCTGGAAAGACAAACCAAAAGAAGAATGCTGCCTCGACTGGAGTTGGCGTCGCCATCAAAAATGAGCTGGTGGGCCATCTCAGAAACTCCCCCTGCGGGATAAGCAAACGTCTCATGACTCTACGACTCACCCTAGCCACATCTTTATACTCAACGCAACAGAGGAGACCAAAGAAGAATTCTACTCCCGCCTCGAACAATCCCTGTCTCGAGTCTCCACGGACGACAAGCTGATCCTCCTTGGCAACTTCAATGCCAGAGTCGGAAAGGACACAGATTTCTGGGGAGACATGATTGGCAGAGAGGGGGTAGTGAAAACCAACTCCAGCGATATCCTGCTCTTGACAAAATGCCTAGAACATGACCTTGTCATCACCAACACCTTATTCCATCAGAGGGACAAGTACAAGGCATCATGGCAACACCCTCACTCCAAGCTTTGGCATCTGCTTGACTACGTCATCGTCCGCCGTCTAATCCACTCTGTCATTAACATCAACATAGCCCCAAAACAGCGAGGGCAACAGAAACAATGTCGCAGGAAAATCAACGCCGGGGCACTCAAAGGCCCAATTAAGAAAGCCCTATAAAGCCAGCACTTCACTGCCAACCTGGTGACCCTCGATGACCCCGAGACGCAGAGTACCCACAGCACCTGGTCTGCCCTCAAGGCCTCCATAATCAGTGCCTGCGAAGAGACTGGTTTGACGAGAATGACCAGGAGATCCAGGAGCTAATAAGCTGCATGCGCAAGGCATTTCTGAACTTAAAGCAGCAACCCAATTCGGGAGCAGCAAAGCAGCTCTACAGGCTGCTACAGGCCGAGGTCCAACAAAAAACCCGCGACCTAAAGAATAGATGGTGGGTGGAGAAAGCACAGGAGATCCAGCACTTGGCCGACAACCACGACGTGCGAGGATTCTTCAGTGCAGTCAAGACTACCTATGGCCCAAACACCCAAGGCCCCACCCCACTGCTGGCCAAGTTCAGAGAGGCACTCATTAAGGACACCGAGGCAGTCAGTGTCCACAGGAAGGAGCACTTCGAAGCTCTCCTTAACCGAGACTCTATCTTCGGCGCGTGTATCCTCGACTCCATCCCGTAGCATGCTACCCGCCACCATCTCAGCAAAACCCAGCCCTGTACGAGGTAAAAAAGGCCATCTGTCAGCTCAAGAATAACAAGGAAACAGGAGCAGATGGAATCCCCACCATGGCACTAAAGTATGGTGGTGAAGCACTATAGGCACGAATGCATGACACCATCTCTCTTATCTGGAAGGAGGAGAGCATGCCAGGAGATCTCAGAAATGCCGCAATCGTGACCATCTTCAAAAAAGGGGACAAGTCCAACTGCAGTAACTACAGAGGAATCTCCCTGCTGTCGGCCACTGGGAAAGTCATCACAAGAATCCTTCTCAATCGTCTTTTCCCTGTGACTCGTGACTCCTCCCAGATTCGCAATGTGGATTCCGTCCACTAAGGAGTACAACGGACATGATCTTCACCACGCGACAACTACAAGAGAAATGCAGGGACCAGCATCAACCCTTATACATGGCCTTCTTTGACCTCACAAAGGCCTTTGAAACTGTCAAACATGATGGACTATGGAGCGTCCACCTCCGTTTCGGCTGCCCCCAAAAGTTTGTCACCATCCTTCACCTGCTGACATGCAAGTCGTGATCCTGGCCAATGGATCCACCACAGACCCAATCCACGTCAGCACTGTGGTCAAGCAGGGCTGCGTCATTACACCAACGCTCTTTTTGATCTTCCTTGCTGCAATGCATCATCTCACTCTCAACAAGCACCCTGCTGGAGTGGAATTAAACTATAGAACCAATGGGAACCTGTTCAACCTTCACCGCCTCCATGCTGCATCCAGGGTCGTCCCATCCTCTGTCATCGAACTACAGTACGCGGATGACGCTTGTGCCTGCGCACACTCAGAAGCCGAACTCCAAGCCATCGTCAACACCTTCACCGAGGTGTACAAAAGCATGGGCCTTACACCAAACATCCGTAAGACAAAGATCCTCCACCAAGCTGACCTCGACACACAGCACTGCCCCCCGGTCATCAAAATCCACGACACAGCCTTGGACAACGTGGACCATTTTCCATACCTCGGGAGCCTACTATCAGCAAGGGCAGACATCGATGATGAGGTCCAACACCGCCTCCAGCGCAGACTTCGGTCGCCTGAGGAAGAGAGTGTTTGAAGACTAGGACCTCAAATCTGGCACCAAGCATATGGTCTACAGGAAGTAGTGATACCTGCCCTCCTATATCGCTCAGAGACATGGAGTATAAAAGCAGGGAAGTCTTGCTATAGCTATATAAAACAGAGATGAGGAGGAAATTCTTCTCTCAGAGGGCTGTAAATCTGTGGAATTCGCTCCCTCAGAGAGCTGTGGCAACTGGAACATTGAATAAATTTAAGACAGAAATAGACAGTTTCTTAAACGATAAGGGGATAAGGGGTTATGGGGAGCGGGCGGGGAAGTGGAGCTCAGTCCATGATCAGATCAGCCATGATCTTATTGAATGGCAGAGCAGGCTCGAGGGGCCATATGGCCTACTCCTGTCCCTAGTTCTTATGTTCTTATTTTCTTATATACAGCAGCCAGCTCAAAGTGCTGGAGAAGTACCACCATCGCTGCCTCCGCAAGATCCTGCAAATCCACTGGGAGGATAGACGCACCAATGTCAGTGTTGCTCGCTCAGGCCAAAATCCCCAGCATCGAAGCACTGACCATGCTTGACCAGCTCTGTTGGGCAGGCCACATTGTCCGCATGCCCGACAAGAGACTTCTTAAGCAAGCGCTCTACTCAGAGCTCCGACACGGCAAGCGAGCCCCAGGTGGGCAGAGGAAACATTTCAACGACACCCTCAAAGCCTCCTTGAAAATGTGCAACATCCCCAGCAGTACTTGGGAGGAAGAGCATCCGGGAGGGTGCTGAGCACCTCGAGTCTCGTCGCCAAGAGCATGCGGAAACCAAGCGCAGACAGCGGAAGGAGCGTGCGGCAAACCAGACCCCCCACCCACCCTTTCCTTCAACCACTGTCTACCCCACCTGTGACAGAGACTGTAATTCCCACATTGGACTGTACAGCCACCTGAGAACTCACTTTTAGAGTGGAAGCAAGTCTTCCTCGATTTCAAGGGACTGCCTGCCTATGATGATGATGTTCAACCATTATAACACAAAGGGCTAGATTTTACACTTTTGTGCAGAGCGCCCAAAAATGGGCGTTATTTCCAGCGTGAGTGGTTAAAAATGTGTTTTCAGATCGTCGGCTTGTAGCCCATATTCAAAGCCCCTAGTCTCCATTTTAGAAATTGGGTGTTACCGTGAGCGATATGAAATGGGCGTTACCATTAAATCTCTCTGACCTTCTACCGCAAAGTGTCGCCGTCCTTAGCAACGGCGTGGCAACGCTCGATTCCCGTGATTCAAGAGGTCAGAGTCATCATTACAGGCACAGAAGAGGAGACAGAGAGAGGGAGCAGAGAGGGACTGAAACGTGTGTGCGTGTCGTGTGTGCTTGTTTGGTTGTTGTGGGAGGCATGAGAGAGATTCACCAGCAGCAAAAAGCCTACTAAGCACCAAGAACAGAGTTGGCACCGAGTTTTTGTCCAACAAACAATATATAACATGGAAGGGATGGAGGAGGCCCTGGAGCTGTTAGCCAGGAACACTGGTGACAGAGGGCTCACAGTTGTCCCGGAGCGAGGCACAGCACCCCAAGGGGCCGCACCTCCATTGCCAACGACACATGTGAGCGAGGAGCAACATCTTGCTTCTGGCTCGGAGCACGTTCCCACCTCAGGACCGTCTTCTCCCGCATCCGTCCAAGCAGTGGTTCTGCTGTCATCCCCCCCAATGAAGTAGCACCTGAGGAGCTCCTCGGCCAGGCGGCTTGGAGTCAGGAGGGGAAAGGGAAGGGGTAGAGGTGGGGAGGAGAAGCGGGGGGGGGAAGGAAAGTGAGGTGCATGGTCGCAGGTGTTGCCTGGGGCATATTTTTAGGTTGCTGCTGCTATTTTGGTGGGAGGGTCAGGGCAAGGGACGAGGGGGCTACCTTGCTATTTTGCATTTGAGTTCTGTTTTGCTGGAAATGGGGACCATTGTAAAGATGTAAATATGATAAATTTGTCGTGGGCTGGAGCGGGGGTGGGGTGGGGTGTTTTTCACAGATATACTTATGATTTCAGACAAATAGTTGGATTAAATGTTTTTCATTTAACATAACCTTGTTGCGCATTGGCTCAGATAGCTGCACCGTTACACACTGGTGATTCCTTACCATGAAAGAGTATAATTACACTTGACTTTAATCAACTTAAATTTGAACTGTCACCAAGGTGATGCCCGCCATTGATGTATGTGACCTGCACACCCAGCAGTGTGTCAGCTTTGTAAATACCACCAACGTTCTTTCAAGCAAAGCGGTCATTTATGAACTCCTAACGCAAGAGTCTTGCAGCTATGATGCCACCATGGGCCCTTTCCTGCGGTCTACAGGGGGGCGGGGGCATGGCTTCAGCGTCAGCCTGATTGTCTGGCCCGAGGTCAGCGTCCACCTCCTCGTCTTCCTCTTCCTCTCTCTCCTGAGGTAGACCGTCAGACCCCTTCTGGCAATTCTTGTCCCCTCCTGATAGCCAAGTTGTGCAGCATGCAGTACACCACCACGTACTGAGTTACCTGCTCAGGGTGGTATTAGAGCTCGCCTCCTGAGTGATTTTCCAATGGTTTTCTCCACGATATTGCGAGTGGCTCTTGTATCACTTCTCGGCTTCGGTGTGGGAGTCACGCAGAGGGGGTCATCAGCCAGGTGGCGAGGCCATATCCTTTGTCACCAAGCATCCAGCATTGATCTTGTGGCTGATTGGTAAACAATCAGATACAGTGCTCTCACGCAGGATGTGAGCATCATGGATGCTGCCCGGAAATTTAGCATTCACTGCCATAATTATTTGCTGGTGGTCGACAGCCAGTTGCACATTCAGGGAGTGGAATCCCTTGCGGTTCCTGAAAACCTCTGCATCCTGAAAAGGTGCCCGCATCGTGATGTGCGTACAGTCTAATATTCCCTGCACCTTGGGGAAGTTAGTAATTCGGTAGAAACCTAAAGCCCTCTCAGTCTGAGCCTCCCTGGTCATAGGGAAGCTGATAAAGTCCATCCTGCGTGTGTAAAGGGCTTCAGTGACCTGTCTAATGCAGCAATGTGTGGCATGCTGAGACATACCGCAAATGTCACCAGCTGAGGCCTGAAAGGAACCTGTTGCATAGAAAGAAAGTGCCGCAGTGACCTTGACCTCGACGGAGAGTCCAGTTCTGATGGTGCTGGCAGGCTGCAGATCTCTCCTTATGAGCTAACATATCTCACTGATAACCTCTTTGTGGAAGCGCAGTTTCCTAAGGTGTCGCACAAGATGAGGTAAGACTGCTTCTCCCTGTACTTGCGGGGGTGGGGGGGGCGGGCTGGTGTAACGTCTGGTCCTCCTCATCAGTCTGTCACGTCTTAGATTGGGCACATGATGCTGTCGAGCGTACCTTCTGCCATCTCCAATCTGCAGCATGTGAGTTGTCATCAAGAGAGGGTGAGAAATGACAGGCCCCATCTGTTTTCCACCGATTGTTCACAAAGAATGAATGTCCCCACTAAGACACCTAGTAAATTTCAATCATCCACAGTATGAAAAGATGTTTGTTCAGATGTTCACATCACCTCCAAACACCTCCAGAGTACATTCGAACTCCCCCGAGGTTGAAGCAGAACACCTTTTAAATGATGCAACCTTTGATTTATGGTGTCCATACCGCTGTGAGCACTTCCAGTTAGTTCAACTTTTTCGCAGCGTTTTTTTCGGCGAGCGATATTGTCGGTGAGATGTGTGTGAGGTGCCGAAAGTAAGGATGGGCAATATACTGGGCGTTAGTTTCGGTAAATGTGATCTTTATGACAAAAAACAGTGGGCGGTCGGTATTAATAAATATCGGCGTTAATTACGTGCCAAAAGTAATGCTAGCCAATATTATGGGGGTTGGGTTCACCCATTCTGATGATTCCACCCAAAAAAAGTGGGCGGGCAGTATTATTTTTTTCCCGGCGTTACGTGCATGGGGAAAGTAACGCTCGCCGTTAAGTGTCCGAAAAATAGGCATCAATTTCCATTTTGTGGCTAAATGGATGATATCTGGACATTACACTTTTTTCAGCATTAAAATGGATGTGAAGTGGGCGTTATGCATGGCAAAATAATGGAAAATCTAGCCCAGAGTGTTTTTGATGGCGAATTTCGGGTCTATAATGGAGTTTTCACCCCTGGAACAAGGTTGACATTAGCATTTCAAAAGGGTGAGGCAACCACTCCAGACTGGGTGGGGCTATGGTCATCAAGTTCATACGAGGCTGGTCAATTTACGAAACTGTCTGCACAGTTAACCCTTTAACTGTCGGCTTATTTAAGTTAAATGCATTCTTCCTGAAGGTCTGACGACAACACCTTTCAGGCTTATCTCAATGCTGCTCTGTGACCAACTGCTGGGTGATGTGTGTGAGCAGCTTAGAGTAACTCCTATTTGTAAAGTCCTGTCCCCTCAGTACAGATTCACATGAGGCATATAGTGAAGTGAGGTCACTCTGGACCTGCACCTTTATTTCACAGCTCTGGAATGCTGCACTTGCCTGAGACCTGTCCTTATATACCTGTCTCTTGCAAGTGCACCCCTGGTGGTTACAGGTCATATCTTATTACAGTCATGTATAGCATGTTAGGATACAGTTATATATATAATAATGTAAGATACATGACATCACCCTCCCCCAAGGTCTTATTTTCTTTATAGGTTCAGTCTCTCAGGTGGTCTACGCACTCGCGTGGAGCGTCTGAGTTGTGGTTCAGTTCTTTGCCTTGGTGTCTGTTTTTCTTTGGGTGTGGTTGCTGGTATCTCGCCTGGGCTGTCTGTTTCGATTGGTATGATTGTTGTTGACTCGCCTGGGCTATCTGTTGGGATTGCCCTTTCCTCAGGTTGTTCCCTCTGTCTGTCCACCAGGTGTGGTGCGAGTTCCACATTGTAGTCTGCCTCTGGTTCCGCAGTGTTGTTGGTAAATCTGCTTTTGACTTGGTCTACCTGCCTCCGGCAGGTTTTGCCATTGTCCATTTGTACTACCTTCCTTGCCCGTTACTGTCCCTGCAAGCCATTTGAGACCCCTGCCATAGTTTAGTACAAACACTTTGTCCCCTATCTCATTCCATCTCCCCCTCGAATTTCTGTTATGGTACTCAGTCAGCTTACGGCGCTTTGCCTCAATGATTTCGTGCATTTCTGGGAGGATTAATGAGAGCCTTGTTTTTAAAGTCCTTTTCATCAACAGTTGCGCGGGGGGGGATCCCAGTCAATGAGTGCGGACGAGATCTGTATGCCAGCAGCAGTCGCGACAGGCGACCCTGCAGCGTGGGACCTTGGATTTTAAGCCTGCCTTGTTTAATGATTTTCACTGCTCTCTCCGCCTGGCCGTTGGAGGCCGGCTTGAACGGTGCCATCTTGACATGATTTATGCCGTGGTCAATTATAAAGTCTTGGAATTCTGCGCTGGTGAAGCACAGACCATTGTCACTGACCAATATGTCAGGGATTCCGTGCATTGCAAACATGGTTGCGAGGCTTTCCACAGTGGTGCAGGTTGTGCTCGAGTTTAAAATGGTGCATTCGATCCACTTTGGAAATGCATCTACAACTATGAGGAACATTTTCCCCATGAATGGGCCTGCATAGTCTACGTGCACCCGCGACCACGGTTTGGTAGGCCAGGGCCAGGGGTTCAGTGGAGCTTCCCTGGGGGCATTGCTGAGTTGGGCACAAATGGTGCACCTTCGGACGCAGAGCTCCAAGTCCGCGTCAATACCAGGCCACCAGACGTGGGATCTGGCTATGGCCTTCATGAGAACGATCCCCGGGTGCTCGCGGTGGAGCTCCCGGACAAATGCCTCCCTGCCTCGCAGAGGCATGACTACTCGGCTGCCCCACATCAGGCAGTCTGCTTGTAGTGATAGCTCATGCATGCGCCTGTGAAAGGGTTTTAATTCCTCAGGGAAGGCATCGCGAGCCTCTGCCCAGTCACCGGTTAGGACACATCTTTTTACTAAGGATAACGTTGGGTCGCTGGCCGTCCAGGCTCTGATTTGGCGAGCCGTCATGGACGAACCTGTGGATTCAAAGGCATTGATTGCCATGACTATCTCACAGTCCTGTTCGTCAGACCCTTCTGTGGTCGCCAGGAGTAGCCTGCTGAGCGCGTCGGCACAGTTGTCTGTGCCTGGTCTGTGCCTTATGGTACAGTCGTAGGACACCAGCATGAGTGCCCACCGTTGAATTCGCGCCGAGGTGTTGGCGTTTATTGCCTTGCTCTCGGATAGGAGGGACGTGAGGGGCCTTTGGTCGGTTTTTAACGCGAACTTGGCCCCGAAAAGGTATCGGTGCATCTTTTTGACACCGTACACGCATGCGAGCGCCTCCTTCTCTACCATTCCGTACAAGCGCTCCGCCCGCGAAAGTGACCTGGAGGCATAAGCTATGGGTTGTAATTTGCCCGCACTATTGACATGTTGCAAAATGCACCCGACCCCATACGCTGACGCATCGCATGTGAGAACTAGCTTTTTACCTGGGCCAAAGAAAGTCAACACACTGTTGGAACACAGAAGGTTGCGTGCCTTATTGAAGGCACGTTCCTGGGCATCCCCCAAAAACCAATCGCACCCCTTTCTGAGTAGCACGAGGAGAGGCTCCAGCAGCATGCTTAAGTTCTGCATAAAGTTCCCAAAGTAATTGAGTAGCCCGAGAAAGGCGCGCAGTTCTGAGACATTCTGGGGCCTGGGTGCCAGGTGAATTGCTTCTGTTTTGGACTCTGTTGGGCGGATTCCATCAGCGGCAATTCTTCTGCCCAAAAATTAAACCTCGGGTGCGAGAAACAGGCACTTGGATTTCTTGACTCGTAGGCCTACCCGATCCAAACGCTTTAGTACTTCCTCCAAATTACGAAGATGGGAGTCGGTGTCCCTGCCCGTGATAAGTATGTCGTCTTGAAATACAACCGTCCCAGGGATGGACTTGAGCAGACTCTCCATGTTGTGCTGGAATATGGCAGCTGCCGACCTGATACCGAATGGGCATCGATTGTACATGAAAAGGCCTCGATGTGTGTTAATGGTGATGAGTAGCTTGGATTCCTCGGTCAATTCTTGCGTCATATACGCAGATGTGAGGTCCAATTTTGAGAAAAGTTTACCTCCAGCCAATGTGGCAAATAGGTCCTCCACTCTGGGCAGCGGGTACTGGTCCTGTAGGGAGACTCTGTTTATTGTAGATTTGTAGTCCCCACAGACTCGTACGGATCCATCAGGCTTCATGACTGAGACGATGGGAATTGCCCAGGCGCTAAATTCCACAGGTGATATAATGCCTTCCCGCAGAAGCCTGTCTAGTTCGTGTTCAATCTTTTCTCTCATCACATAGGGTACAGCTCTGGCCTTGTGATGGACCGGTCTAACATCCTGTGTGATGTAGATTTTGACTTTGGCCCCTTTGAAAGTGCCCACACCTGGCTGAAAGAGATGTTCAAATCGCTTTATAACTGTTGAGCAGGAGGTCCGTTCCTCTAATGACATGGCATGGACATCATCCCATTTCCAGTTTAGTTTTGCCAGCCAGCTTCTCCCCAGCAGTGCTGGGGGGTCTCCGGGGACAATCCACAGGGGAAGTCGGTTCACTGTCCCTTTGTGTGTGACAGAGAGCATGGCGCTGCCGAGGACTGGTACGATTTCTTTGGTATAGGTCCTTAGTGTGGTGTCGACCCTTGTGAGTTTTGGTCTGTCTCTTTTATGCGGCCACAGTTGTTCAAATTGTTGAGCGCCCATGAGAGACTGACTCGCTCCCGTATCCAGCTCCATGTTGACAGATATCCCGTTGAGTATGTCCCTCATCATTATAGGAGGCGTCCTGTTGTAAGAGCAGCAGCCATTGATCGTGTTGACCCGCTGTACACCGGTGTACCGGGTACTGTCCCCACCATCTTCTGGTCCGCTTACCGACCCTTCCGATTCGTATACCAGCCGAGCTGCCGTTTCTTTGCACATGCAGGCCAAATGCTCTGTATATTCACAATTTCTGCAAACAGCCTGCTGAAATCGACATCCCCTTGCCGAGTGCCCACCCCCACACCTCCAGCACAGACCTGTTCCATTGTTCAAAGAGTTTCCAAAGAATGAGCTGCGTCTGGCTGATCTCTCTTGAGCTTCTCTCAGTTTGTAGTGATTGCTCGCATTGTGGGTTGATGAGGTGTGAACGGCCGTTCCTGTGGCCCTTGATGGCTTCTGCCTGCTGTCGAGAACCTGTTCTCCCAGTTTTGTCTGTGTGTGGGGGTAGCAGCTTGTTTAGTGCTGTGAACTTCTTGTTCCAATATTTCGTTAGTTGTCGTACCTGCATTGTAAATCAACCTCGTTTCTTCTTCCCCTACCAAGAATGTTTGTGCAACCAGTGCTGGTGCCTCTTAGGTCAGGTTCTTGGTCTCTATGAGCTTTCGGAATATGCCTGCGTGGCCTATTCCTTCAATGTGAAAAAGTCTCTCAGCATTTCTCTCCTCAGTTCATCAGAGAACTCACATAAACTAGCCAACCTCCGAAGTTCCGCCACGAAGTCGTGTATGCTCTGGCCCACACAGCGTCTGTAGTTGTAGAACCTGTGTCTGGCCATGTGTAGGCTGCTCGCTGGCTTCAGGTGGTCTCTTACCAGTGTGTTCAATTCTTCAAACGACTTGCTTGCTGGTTTCTCGGGTGCCAACAGATCCTTCATTAAAGCGTATGTTTTCGAGCCACAGCTGGTCAAGAGATGGGCTCTTCTCTTGTCTGCCTTATCGTCGCCTAACCAGTCTTTGGTTACAAAGCTTTGCTGGAGCCTTTCTATAAAGTCCTCCCAATTGTCTCCCGCATTGTACTTTTCATCTGATCCATTGTTCACCATTCTGTGGATTCTGTAATCCCGTAACCCGTCGCCACTGTAAAGTCCTGTCCCCTCAGTACTGATTCAC
Source organism: Pristiophorus japonicus (assembly GCF_044704955.1). NCBI lineage: Eukaryota > Metazoa > Chordata > Chondrichthyes > Pristiophoridae > Pristiophorus > Pristiophorus japonicus. The sequence continues at coordinate 208,643,165 of NC_091983.1, forward strand.
ACGAGGCATGTAGTGAAGTCAAGGTCACTCTGGACCTGCACCTTTAGTTCACAGCTCTGGAATGCTGCACTTGCCTGAGACCTGTCCTTATATATCCGTCTCTTGCAAGTGCACCCCTGGTGGTTACAGGTCATATCTTATTACAGGCATGTATAGCATGTTAGGATACAGTTATATATATAATAATGTAAGATACATGACACTATTCTAGTTTTCTTTGACCCCCTGTGAGGAAATACCTGGCCTTTATAGCAGTGCTGTCCAATACCAGTGTTAGCCACATGTGAACTATTTGGAATCCAAATGTGGCTAATTACCATTTTGATTAATAAATAAAAAATGAGTAATAGATACTGTCATTGGGTATGTTATCAGTTAACAAACTCCCCGCTGGAGTGGAACTAAACTACAGAACCAGTGCGAACCTGTTCAACCGTCGCCGCCTCCAGGCCACATCCAAGAGCACCCCAACCTCTGTCGTCTGCGCACATACAGAGGCTGAACTCCAGGACATGGTCGTCATATTTACTAAGGCTTACGAAAGCATGGGCTTTACGCTAAACCTCCGTAAGACAAAGGTCCTCCACCAGCCTGTCCTCGCCGCACAGTACTGCCCCCCAGTCATCAAGATCCACGATGCAGCCCTGGACAATGTGGACCATTTCCCATAACTCAGGAGTCTCTTAGTAACAAGAGCAGACATTGACGACGAGATTCAACACCGCCGCCAATGCACCAGTGCAGCCTTCGGCTGCCTGAGGAAAAGAGTGTTTGAAGACCAGGCCCTCAAAGCTGCCACCAAGCACATGGTCTACAGGGCTGTAGTAATACCCACCCTCCTGTGTGGCTCAGAGACATGGACCAAGTACAGTAGACACCTCAAGTTGCCGGAGAAATACCACCAACGATGTCTCCGCAAGATCCTACAAATCCCCTGGGAGGACAGACGCACCAACATTAGCATCCTCGACCAGGCCAACATCCCCAGCATTGAAGCACTGACCACACTTGATCAGCTCCGCTGGGCAGGCCACACTGTTCGCATGCCACACACGAGACTCCAAAAGCAAGCGCTCTACTCGGAACTCCTTCACGGCAAACGAGCCGAAGGTGGGTAGAGGAAACGTTACAAGGACACCCTCAAAGCCTCCCTGATAAAGTGCAACATCCCCACTGACACCTGGGAGTCCCTGGCCAAAGACCGCCCTAAGTGGAGGAAGTGCATCCAGGAGGGCGCTGAGCACCTCGAGTCTCATCGCCAAGAGCATGCACAAATCAAGCGCAGGCAGCGGAAAGAGCGTGCGGCAAACCAGTCCCACCCACCCCTTCCTTCAACAACTATCTGTCCCACCTGTGAGAGACTGGTTCTCGTATTGCACTGTTCAGCCACCTAAAAACTTATTTTAAGAGCGGAAGCAAGACTTCCTCGATTCCAAGGGACTGCCTGTGATGATGATATCTCAATATTCATTTGCTCAGCTTATGCATGTGAATTTTAACCTTGGTTTTTGTTGATAAAATGGTAAAATGGATAGCAGAGAGTGCATGTGAATTTTTGCTCACTGTGTGTGCTTTACTTCCTTCGTTTCTGCTTGTTGATTTTCTGCCAAAATGGATCGGGGGAACCAGTGGATGTGGTGTATTTGATTTCCAGAAAGTATTCGATAAGGTGCCACATAAAAGGTTACTGACCAAGATAAAAGTTCACGATTTTGGGGGTAATATATTAGCATGGATAGAGGATTGGCTAACTAACAGAAAACAGAGATTCAGGATAAATGGGTCATTTTCCGGTTGGCAAACAGTGACTAGTGGGGTGCCGCAGGGATCGGTGCTGGGTCCTCAACTACTTACAATCTATATTAATGACTTGGATGAAGGGACCGAGTGTAATGTAGCCAAGTTTGCTGATGGTACAAAGATGGGTGGGAAAGCAAATTGTGAGGAGGACACAAAAAATCTGCAAATGGATATAGGCAGGCTAACTGAATGGGCAAAAAGTTGGCAGGTGGAGTAGAATGTGGGAAACATAGAAACATAGAAAATAGGTGCAGGAGTAAGCCATTCGGTCCTTCGAGCCTGCACCACCATTCAATAAGATCATGGCTGATCATTCACCTCAGTACCCCTTTCCTGCTTTCTCTCCATACCCCTTGATCCCTTTCGCCATAAGGGCCATATCTAACTCCCTCTTGAATATATCCAATGAACTAGCATCAACAACTCTCTGCGGCAGGGAATTCCACAGGTTAATAACTCTCTGAGTGAAGCAGTTTCTCCTCATCTCAGTCCTAAATGGCTTACCCCTTATCCTTAGACTATGTCCCCTCGTTCTGGACTTCCCCAACATCGGGAACATTCTTCCTGCATCTAACCTGTCCAGTCCCGTCAGAATTTTATATGTTTTTATGAGATCCCCTCTCATCCTTCTAAACTCCAGTGAATACAGGCCCAGTCGATCCAGTCTCTCCTCATATGTCAGTCCTGCCATCTCGGGAATCAGTCTGGGGAACCGTCGCTGCATTCCCTCAATAGCAAGAACGTTCTTCCTCAGATTTGGAGACCAAAACTGAACACAATATTCCAGGTGAGACCTCACCAAGGCCCTGTACAACTGCAGTAAGACCGCCCTGCTCCTTTACTCAAATCCCCTAGCTATGAAGGCCAACATACCATTTGCCTTCTTCACCGCCTGCTGTACCTGCATGCCACTTTCAATGACTGATGTACCATGACACCCAGGTCTCGTTGCACCTCCCCATTTCCTAATCTGCCGCCATTCAGATAATATTCTGCCTTCCTGTTTCTTGCCACCAAAGTGGATATCCTCACATTTATCTACATTATACTGCATCTGCCATGCGTTTGCCCACTCACCTAACCTGTCCAAGTCACCCTGCAGCCTCTTAGCGTCCTCCTCACAGCTCACAATGCCACCCAGCTTAGTGTCATCTGCAAACTTGGAGATATTACACTCAATTCTATCATCTAAATCATTAATGTATATTGTAAATAGCTGGGGTCTCAGCACTGAGCGCTGCAGCACCCCATTAGTCACTGCCTGCCATTCTGAAAAGGACCCCTTTATCCTGGCTCTTTGCTTCCTGTCTGCCAACCAGTTCTCTATCCACGTCAGTACATTACCCCCATTGCCATGTGCTTTAATTTTGCACACTAATCTCTTGTGTGGGACCTTGTCAAAAGCTTTTGAAAGTCAAAATACATCACATCCACTGGTTCTCCCTTGTCCACTCTACCAGTTACATCCTCAAAAAATTCTAGAAGATTTGTCAAGCATGATTTCCCTTTCATAAATCCATGCTGACTTGGACCGATCCTGTCACTGCTTTCCAAATGCGCTGCTATTTCATCTTTAATAATTGATTCCAACATTTTCCCCACTACTGATGTCGGGCTAACCAGTTTATAATTACCCATTTTCTCTCTTCCTCCTTTCTTAAAAAGTGGTGTTACATTAGCTACTCTCCAGTCCATAGGAACTGATCCAGCGTCGGTAGACTATTGGAAAATGATCACCAATGCATCCACTATTTCTAGGGTCATTTCCTTAAGTACTCTGGAATGCAGACTATCAGGCCCTGGGGATTTATCGGCCTTTAATCCCATCAATTTCCCTAACACAATTTCCTGCCTAATAAGGATTTCCTTCAGTTCCTCCTTCTCACTCGGCCCTCGGTCCCCTAGTATTTCCAGAAGGTTATTTGTGTCTCCCTTCGTGAAGACAGAACCAAAGTATTTGTTTAACTGGTCCGCCAATTCTTTGTTCCCCATTATAAATTTACCTGAATCTGACTGCAACAGACCTACGTTTATCTTCACTGATCTTTTTCTCTTCACATATCTGTGGAAGCTTTTGCAGTCAGTGTTGCAGAAAAAATAGAAAAGCAAATTATAATTTAAATGGAGAAAAGTTACAAAGTGCTGCAGTACAGAGAGACCTGAGGGTCCTTGTGCAAGAAACACAAAAATTGAGTATGCAGGTACAGCAAGTAATCAGGAAGGCAAATGGAACGTTGGCCTTTTTTGCAAGGGGGATAGAGTATAAAAGCAGAGAAGTCCTGCTACAACTGTACAGGGTATTGATGAGTCCTTACCTAGAGTATTCCATCCAGTTTTGGTCTCCGCATCTAAGAAAGGATATACTTGCATTGGAGGCTGTTCAGAGAAGGTTTATTCTGGAGATGAGGGGGTTGACATTTGAAGATAGGTTGAGTAGGTTGGGCCTATACTCATTGGAGTTCAGAAGAATGAGAGGTGATCTTATCGAAACATATAAGGTAATGAGGAGGGCTCGACAAGGTGGATGCAGAGAGGATATTTCCACTCATAGGGGAAACTAAAACTAAAACTAGGGGCCCATTTAAAACTGAGATGAGGGGGAATTTCTCCTCTCAGAGGGTTGTAAATCTTTGGAATTCTCTGCCCCAGAGAGCTGTGGAGGCTGGTCATTGAATATATTTAAGGCGGAGGTAGACAGATTTTTGAGCGATAAAGGGTTATGGGGAGCAGGCAGGGAAGTGGAGCTGAGTCCATGATCAGATCAGCCAGGATCTTATTGAATGGCGGAGCAGGCTCGAGGGGCCAGGTTGCCTGCTCCTGCTCCTATTTCTTATGTTCTTATTAAAACAAGTGAAAACGTGAAACTTCAGCACCATGGAAACACCAGCAACATTGTATGGTGAGGGGCACTGTCATTGTGGCGAGTTCAACTAATCAGAACAACTGCTCCAGGCCAGCAGAAAGAAACAAGCCCAACCAATAACTTGCAGCTCCAATATGGTGAGAAAGAGGAAGTAGAATCCAACCGCATTATGACATGGAAAACACGGGTGTGTCTGGCCTGTCGCAGTCAAAGTACTCATTACAACTGTTGAACAAAAACCTAGAAGCTGTACTAAGATGAGTTGTGTCTGATAAACTTATGCTGTAATTCCAAACTCTGATGGGAGAAAGACTTTGCTTTGCTTTGAATGGTGGTAGATGTTTATTAAGTAAATATACACATTAAGTACATTTACTTGTATGGTGTGCTTGGCTTTTTCAAATAAAATTAGTGCATGTGGCTAAAATGATGTCACAGTAGCCTCACCTGTGGCTAGTCAATGATTTATATTAAGCACAATGGAAAACATTGCTCCTTATGACACGTTTCCTGATGAGTCAGGTTTCATGCAGGAAATCGTGGGAGTAGACTACATCCCAGCACTTCTCCTGTTTATGGTAAAAAAAAAATTTAAGTTATTTTTGGCTCACGGTATAAAAGTGAGAACACGTGGCACAGTGGTACCATTGAAAGTAATATAACTTTATTACTATTGTCATGCTTGATGACATTATTGCATTGTGGGTTTTTACTCTCGATATTTTTCACAGGTTCAGTATCACTCCGATAGTCGAGCCCTCACTCCCTATGACCTGGAGTATGCCTTTACCAGTCTAATACCTGGACAATTTTCAGCAAGCGCAGATATCGAACAGAAAATCTTCTTGCTGTATTTCAGTTATTGGTTATATAACATGATCTTCCTTGACTTTGGTAAATAGTAGAATAAATATTTTACTAGACTGTGGCTTAAGATATAAAAAGATTTAATAAATCGCAAATGGGTAATTGACCGGAAGCAATGACACACTGCCAATTTACAATAGTTGCAGGCCCTTCACAGAGGATAGAAAGTAACAAACAGTCCACATCCATTGTGCTAAACTGTATTGTGAAGTAGACCAGACACAAGGGCCTGGATTCTTGTCTTGCTGGCAGTATAGCATTGGGGCAGAAATTCAAGCTGTCACTTTGACCCTGCCATAACTCCAGCCCATTTTCCTGGGTTATTTGATGAGAGGTATGCTGGCAAGATTCACACCACCAAGGTGGCAGCCCACTACTGTCATGAAGCAAAATTCTGTCACTGTCGCATTTGAAGAGGCAGTGAATATTTAAAACATAGAAACATAGAAACATAGAAAATAGGTGCAGGAGTAGGCCATTCGGCCCTTCTAGCCTGCACCGCCATTCAATGAGTTCATGGCTGAACATGCAACTTCAGTACCCCATTCCTGCTTTCTTGCCATACCACTTGATCCCCCTAGTAGTAAGGACTTCATCTAACTCCTTTTTGAATACATTCAGTGAACTGGCCTCAACAACTCTCTATGGTAGAGAATTCCACAGGTTCACCACTCTCTGGGTGAAGAAGTTTCTCCTCATCTCGGTCCTAAATGGCTTACCCCTTATCCTTAGACTGTGACCCCTGGTTCTGGACTTCCCCAACATTGGGAACATTCTTCCTGCATCTAACCTGTCTGAACCCATCAGAACTTTAAACATTTCTATGAGGTCCCCTCTCATTCTTCTGAACTCCAGTGAATACAAGCCCAGTTGATCCAGTCTTTCTTGATAGTTCAGTCCCGCCATTCCGGGAATCAGTCTGGTGAACCTTCGCTGCATTCCCTCAATAGCAAGAATGTGGCACAATGAATGTAGCAAAAGAGGCAGAAGAACCCTGAGAGGAAGAGGCCTAAAAAGGCCAGTATATGGGGCTATGAGAAGAGAGAGAAGGCCACAAATGGGCCCTCTCCTCTTGTCTTGCAACTTAGGGTGCTTACCATTGCTACGCCAGGGACTACGTACCTCCTTTCTCCTGGTAGTCTCTGCGATCAGAGACTGCCAAGATAAAGGCTGTATAAGCCAAATGAGGCAGCTTGCACCCTGCACCAGTCGGGAAGCGGACTGGTCTTTGCCCCGGGAGAGGCAGGGTTGACAGAAATTGAAGTCAGATTGGGAACATGGTGGTGAGCTTCACCATCCAAATTTTAAATTGTACCATCTAAAATTGAGCATGTTCCGGAAGTCCCACTAATGCCCATCTATTTTCCTCTCTGGTGATTTCAGGGGGACACAAAATAGGCTGAAAAGGTTTTCAAAAAGTGACCGGGACAAAGGAAATTAAATATGTATCTCTGTAAAAGAGAGTTACAAATCAAACATATACAAATAAAATTTACAAGATGTTTACTCTTGAATTGAATGGTTTGCCTCTTAGGTACCTCATATGGTTAAATGTCCAGATTTTCTTATGGGGCACAGTCCCGATTGGAAATAGGGCGGAACATGCATCTTCCCCACCTATCTTCATGAATGCTGACCCCACTGTAATTTCTGGGATCAGCCTCAATTTAATATTTTGGGCGAGCTCTAGGCAGCACAAATGTGCCTGATTAGGAACCCACTTCTTGGGGCCAGGAAATAGCATGCCGCTGCAGGATTTAATGGCTTGGAGGGACAGGCATCAGCATCATTGCTTTTGGTACACTAAAGAAACTTGATCTGCAAAATAATGTCCGTCAAGTCAGCCAGAGGGAGGGTTCACTTATGCAACTGCAGAAATTTTACTGGAGTAAGTTAGGCAGAGGACAGAGAACTATTTATTTTTGCATTGAGTGACACAAACTTCCAATGACAGCTGCTCGGGGCAACGGAAGGAGATGGCCAGAGCAGGGAGTGCAAACTTAACTATTCCAAGCATGGGCATTCAGCGCAGGAAAATGTTTAGTGACCTTACCAGATCAAACAAGGTAAAATCAGTCAGCCATACCTTCTAAGAATACACTTTACCAAGCATGCCCGTAACTTACAATCACACCCCAACACTGTGCTAAACTGCGTAAATTGCTTACCATCAATGCCATAAGGTTGTGCTGTGCCCTTTTACATCCTCAGCCTTCACCTGCAAGTGTTCCTTCATTCACATCATTACATGCTTGTGCCACAAAAATCTTTGCATAGTAGGTAAATGTCTATTGCATGTACATACCTATTATGGGCTCCATGCTGATAACTGCATGTCATTGCAACAAAAGGTAATTTGGTTTCTTCTACTTTCATTTTCAAAGGCAAGATAGTCTAAACAGCCAAGCGAGAGAGACAGTCCATAACAGCTGGTGGTGTCCACCCAGTACCTCACCCCCTGACAGAAACACTCCAACTCCTGGGGAGGGAGGTCATAGAGTGTGCTGGAGATGGGAAAGTATGAGGGCACATAGCCGTTGTAGATTCCTGATGATGTTCTGTTTCTATTTCTCAACCCATTGTACACTTCATTAACTATCAGTAAACCATATCATGAAACCCTCATTACGCTCCTTCTACTGAAAATGACATGTAACCTGTTCCTCAGGAAATTATTCTAACTTATCTTACTCCTCTAGATGTACCAGATTAATACACAGGCTCCAATGCATCTGGTGCTGACAAGACCTCACAGCACCGGCTCAGAAATATCCAGAGGGAGTTAGCAAGCCAGAGGAGTGTATATGGTCAGCACAGCAGCAGCTGAGGAGGGTCAGGATATATCACCTTTAGGCTGAAGAGCCCAGAAATCTAGATCTCCCAAGTCCTGCTTTTAAAAGAATAATGACTGCAGAGCGTCAAGTGTTGGTGCAGGCACTGAGGGCTTTATCAGAGTCTGGTACCCTCAATTCTGGTCTCTCCTGCATCCCCAATTTCCATTGCTCCACCATTGGCGCCAGCGCTTTCAACTGTCTAGGCCCTAAGCTCTGGAATTTCCACCCTAAATCTCTCCACCTCTCTCTCCTCCTTTAAGATGCTCCTTAAAACCTACCACTTTGACCAAGCTTTGACCTGTCCTAAACTCTTTGTGACTCGGTGTCAAGTTTTGTCTTATAATACTCTTGTGAAGCACCTTGATACGTTTTACTACGTTAAATGTGCTATATAAATGCAAGTTATTGTTGTGCTTCTTCCAAGAATGCTTAGACTACTACCATAGAGGCCTAGGGTGCCAACTAGGAGAGGCTAAGACTGGGAAATTTGATAAGGCACGAAAACTGGCACCGGCACAGGCACCTCGAGGCGAGATTGCTCATGCCCGTTAAAAATGTACAAGCAGCACATCAGTTTGGTGCTGGTGACAGGCTGTGCACTCAGCAGGATGCTCAAGGTTGTGTCGCTGGAGCGACGCTGCATTTCCTTAAAGCTAGGCTGTTAGTTTTCAAGGCAATCTCTAGCCCTTAAAGGTGAACTGCTTTCTGAAAAAGAAAACCATTCAAAACTTGTCAATCTATTGCCCTTAAAGCTGAACTGCCTTCTGCAAAAAAAAGTAAAAATCATTACAAACTTGCAGTCTGCAGCTCTTAAAGCTGAACTGTCTTCTGCACATAAAAAATGGTAGAAGTGCTTCAGCACTAACACAATTGGCTCAACAGGCCATGGAAAGGGCACCCAGGGTCTTGGACACAGCACTCAAGCTTTTTGCAAGGGGTCAACACTGGAAGAGAGGTCCTCTACCCACAGGTCTCTAGGAGGCCCACCAGAAAGAAGACTGTGGGACCAGATCAGCGAGACAGCCACTGCTAGCAGTGTCGCCCCCATGGACTGTCTCCAGTGCCCAATGAAGTTTGATAATCTCAGACAAATGGTCAAGGTCAGTGAATGCATCTTTAAAAGCAGTCTCCAAACAACTGCACCACTAGCCACATGGCTGCTCCCCACCCCCGCCACACCCCAAATCACTTACCTACCAGCAACAATCTCAACAAACATGAGGCACACGTCTCATTCCTAGCTTCACTTCACCCCGTTGGAGGAGACGGTGCTGGCCATTCTTGGGAGGGCATGACTGAGAGAATACAAGATGCCAGTATCCTCATATGTTATCCTCCTTTTCATATCCTACGTCCCACTTATCGCATAATATCTTCTGATTTACAAGCTGCACATGGTGTAAGCATGCACCTCTTGCTTTACCCCCCTCCACTCAACACAACCCTACCCTTGTGCCTTCCTCATAACATCATTAGGGTAGGGAAAGACTCAAGCAAGACACTCACTAAGGGAATGCACAAAGGTGATTAGTTGATTTTTTTTAATGTAATATTGGATGTATGTATGGATAAAGTTGGATTGGAAAGTTTGATTTGTAATGACTTTTATTTCAGAATTGTGGCTAAGAGGGCGCTGTGATGGTTAGTAACAAGGGGAAAGTAAGGTGTGGGACAAATGTTAAAAGGGGAAATGGGGTTGTGTTCACTGATACCACAGGCAGATGATTCAATCTGCGATGTCCTGGCTAGAAAGGGGCTCTGTGGGTTGTTTCCTTCCTTCTGTTTCCGCCTCTTCTGCTTTTTCCTCTTTTGCTTCCTCTTACCTCTGTGAGCAGCTTGTCCCCTTTGTTTCCTCTACTTCATCTCCATGTGATGTTGCAGCTCAAGGGGGACTGCAACTAGAGCCCCAAGGACTGTGAGAAGGCCAGCAGCAGTCCTTGCACTCTTTAACAACTTTTTAAAAGTATTGCACCAAGCCACTACTTCCATAAATTGTAAAAAAAAAAGCCCAAAAGCTAAAATTGAACTCTTCTGAAAGATGTGTGTGTCCCTTTAAGAAATGTTCGCAGAGTCTCTGTAGTACAGCTGCATGCACATTCTTCCATGCGTGGCTGGAGGACGGTATGCAGAGCGGCAACGTCCAAAATCACAGTTGTGCATCAATTCAGTCGTTGCACGCCAATTGTCGTCATGATCTGCATATTTACATTTGAGAGGCGAGTGCAGGCAACAGCAGCGCTAACAATCGAAAGTGAGGCAGCTGCCATTTTTTCAGCAAATCCGGCCTTAACGACTGATGCTACACCCCCAAATTTCCCAAAAGGTTTGGCAACTGGTTATAGGTAACCATAAGGCAGAGCTTCACAAACGTTTCCAGCAGATCAGTGACTATGCTGATCCAAAATGCAGCACAAGTGGTATAGGAGGAATGGGCAAAAATGATTGTGTTGTCTCTCAGGATACCTATGCTTTGCCACTAGCTCCCTCTGATGCCTACACATGTGGCAGAAAGGACACAGGACTAGGCTGTCCATTCAGCAGCTGAAGAGATGTATCAGCAGTACGTGCATTCCAATCTCATGCCCTCCTGGCACCAAGATAGCACCCGAAAGAAGCACGAGGTTAGATTTAAAAGTATGTACTTCAAGCAATGTCACCAAGGGGAAGTACAGTGGAATCAAACACAAGCCAAATGCACAATATAGTTTCACATTAATAGGTGTGCGTACACTGTTCTTGAAAAGATGTGGGGGCTGAAATTCACCGTCTCCGAAGGGGTTTGGGATGCCGATCGAAAAAGTCGATCGGCCACCGTGGTTGAATGATTTTCCCTCCCATATTCAGCTCGGGGAGGATTTGAGTGGTGATCACTTCTGCCGAAAATGGCGGGGTGAAGCCGCTGTAAAGGTAACTTTCCAGCAGTGAACTTTGCAGCGTGCAGGCCACTGGAAAGTGGCAAGGACATGATTTTCAGCTGCAAAAAGGTAAGACTTTCCCCGGCAGTGCCCCCGTGAGGTATTCGACGCAGTGCTCGAATGCGACACCGCTGGAGTGTTGCTGCGATCGGGGCCCTTTGGTAGGGAAATAGTTTTAGTAATTTTAGTGTTTTTATTTCAGATTCTAGCATCGACTGTATTTATCTTTTCATACAGTTTTATTAATTATTAGTGTTTTTATGTCAGATTACATCCACTGTATTTATCTTTTCATACAGTTTTATTAATTGTTTTGGCTCCATTCAACCTACTGAGTGCGCAGAGGTTTGCACATACTTTTGTACAACTTTCAGGTCTGACTCTTTAGTGGAGGCCTATTGGCTGCAGAGACCTGCTTGGCAGGGTTCACCCTGAGGATGGGTGGAGTGTTGGGTGGGTGATACCTGGTACACCTGCTCAGAAACAGGGTGACACACAGGATAAGGCGTCACCGTCAGCACCGTGCAGAGAGGCAGCGCTCAAGGGAGGCAGCAGCCAGACCAGTGTGACCGCCGTCTTCACCGGCCCGAATCAGGATTGCGGTAGGCTGTTTGGGGACAACGGATATCCCCTGTCCACTTGGCTGCTCACTCCACTGCTGAGCCCCAGGACAGCGCCAGAGCATGCATACAATGACGCTCATTGTGCCATCAGGTGCATCATCGAGCAGTGCATCCTCAAGCAGAGGTTCCAGTGCCTGGACCGCTCTGGTGGCACCTTGCAGTACTCTCCTCAACGGGTCTTCATCATCGCCGTGGTCTGCTGCATGCTGCACAATCTGGCCATCATGAGGGGACAGCCGCTGGAGGTCGAGCCAGCAGTACTACCTGAGGAGGAGGAGGAGGCTCAGGAGGAGGAGGAGGAGAAACCCCGTCACCCTAGAGCTAGGAGATGTCAACCCATCACCACCCTGGAAGGCCAGGTGCAGAGTGGCCAGCACACTCCTGGGAGGGTGCGTCCGCACATATATGGAGGTGCCTGACACCTCCCCTGCAATCTCCCTCCATGCATTATGTACTGGCGGTCTGCCAGGTCTCCCCACGTCAGGAAACAGTATTCTTCTTCTGTCCTCCACACCGTCCATCAGTGTCTCCAGCTCCATATCAGTAAACCTGTTGGCTCTCCTTGCACCTCTTACACCAGCCATCCTTCCAAACTCCTTCCCCGCTCAGGGCCTTGCTGCAAACCCTGGCCTTTAAAAATTCCAGGGAGCAGCTGGCTCTTTAGAAACCCTTACTTGCATGCTGAATTTCTCAGTGGTGATTACGCTCAAATTAAGAGTCACACCGCTGAAAAATCCAAGTTAGAAAGGTTTGTTAGCGCTGGAACCCATTTGTTTACTTTTGGAGCTGAATATGGGGTGGCCCAGCCACAAAACATTTTTGGCGCTAATGGCCACAAAAAGGTGGGGGGAGCATCAGCTTTCCAGCGGTACTGAATTTTGGGCCCGTGGTTCTTAGAAAGCTTGCATGTGCTTGCATGGACAGTGGCAGCACGAGTGGGGGTCATGACCCTACCCAATCACATTTTACTCAATAAACCTTTACAATTCTGATCGCTATTGTGATGACATTTAGAGTGTGACATGAATGGCAATGTGGCATTAAAGGACGTTGTCGTGGATGCGCTGTGCCAGATCAGCCATTTTTGGACTTTGACTCTGGTGGGGGAGGTGAACCAGACATTATCGAAGAAAAATCTCTTTTCCCCCCAAGACATTATCAAGCATTTTAAACTCCTAGTTAGAGTTGACAGCCATTTCCTTTGCGTTCTGATGAAACACGTAACATAGTTGATTTTTTGAAAAATCCATCCTTTTCTTTTCCCTTTCAATTTCATCATGCCCCATCTGAAAATGTGGCCTTTTAACTGGAGCTGCAGATCGAGATGAGAACCAGAGAGCCGAAGAAATGAAATGCTCCAGTTTGCTCATTAACATAGTTTTACATTCTATGTTGTTCCACTAGTTCTGGGATTATTAAAAAATAAAAAGTTAGAGAATCACAGACACACACAGTTTGTATTCAGATTTTCAGATGCTCTCATACTACTTCTGTGCCATATTTTTCTTTCATACTCTCCCAAAACCCTCAGGCTGGGCAACCATCCCATATCCCAATCACAGGAGGTATAATTTCTATTTAACGTCATTCTTTGTTCTTAAGGCGGATTAAGGAACTCGCTGTAGTCAAACCCAGAAAGCGAGAACATTGCAAAATAAGCAATCTGTCATTTCTAACATAAAAAGACGCACTTTATTATTTAGGAAGCATTCCAATTTATTTTAATATGGCTGGAGGAGGGCTAAAAATTAGCTCAAGCTTCCACTTCTGATCAGTATCCAGTGACGCAGACTGAAATATGTGGGTGGACAGTCTGTTGACACTCACTGTCTGGGCTCACATATATATACTTGGGAAAGATACTCAAGGCTACGGACATTCATGGAGGCACATGACAGCAACTAATCAATACCTTTAACAACAACATTATTGCAGCAAAGATGGCTATCTATAGTAGGTAGCATGCAGAAATCAAGCGCAGGCAGCAGAAAGAGCGTGCGGCAAACATAGAAACATAGAAAATAGGTGCAGGAGTAGGCCATTCTGCGCCTTCGAGCCTGCACCACCATTCAATAAGATCATGGTGGATCATTCACCTCAGTACCCCTTTCCTGCTTTCTCTCCATACCCTTTGATCCCTTTAGCCATCAGGGCCATATCTAACTCCCTCTTGAATATATCTAACAAACTGGCATCAACAACTCTCTGCGGCAGAGAATTCCACAGGTTAACAACTCTCTGAGTGAAGAAGTTTCTCCTCATCTCGGTCTTAAATGGCTTACCCCTTATCCTTAGACTGTGACCCCTGGTTCTGGACTTCCCCAACATCGAGAACATTCTTCCTGCATCTAACCTGTCCAATCCCGTCAGAATTTTATATGTTTCTATGAGATCCCCTCTCATTCTTCTAAACTCCAGTGAATACAGGCCCAGTCGATCCAGTCTCTCCTCATATGTCAGTCCCGCCATCCCGGGAATCAGTGTGGTGAACCTTCGCTGCACACCCTCAATAGCAAGAACATCCTTCCTCAGATTAGGAGACCAAAATTGAACAGAATATTCTAGGTGAGGCCTCACCAAGGTCCTGTACAACTACATGAAGACCTCCCTGCTCCTATACTCAAATCCCCTCGCTATGAAGGCCAACGTGCCATTTGCCTTCTTCACCGCCTGCTGTACCTGTATCCCAACTTTCAATGACTGATGTACCATGACACCCAGGTCTCGTTGCACCTCCCCTTTTCCTAATCTGCCGCCATTCAGATAATATTCTGCCTTCATGTTTTTGCCACCAAAGTGGATAACCTCACATTTATTCACATTATACTGCATCTGCCATGCATTTGCCCACTCACCTAACCTGCCCAAGTCACCCTGCAGTCTCTTAGCGTCCTCCTCACAGCTCACACCGCCAGCCAGCTTAGTGTCATCTGCAAACTTGGAGATATTACACTCAATTCCTTCATCTAAATCATTGATGTATATTGTAAATAGCTGGGGTCCCAGCACTGAGCCCTGCGGCACCCCACTAGTCACTGCCTGCCATTTTGAGAAGGACCCGTTTATTCCTACTCTCTGCTTCCTGTCCCACCCACCCTTTCCCTCAACGACTATCTGTCCCACCTGTGACAGGGACTGTGGTTCTCGTATTTGACTGTTCAGCCACCTAAGGACTCATTTTAAGAGTGGAAGCAAGTCTTCCTCGATTCCAAGGGACTGCCTATGATGATGATGATGATGAGTCATTATACCATTATACTGCAACATTATCAGTCTTTTAGCTGGTTTTACTATTCTTATCTTTATCATACATTTGTACAAATATTTTGCATTCAACCTTTCATCTGTGCATCAACAGCCTCCGGTCCCCCCTTACAGCTCACACAAGCTACCAAGGTGGCTGCCTCGGTCACATCAGTAGCAGCTACAGACCTACAGTGCCTCAGAGCTCCTTATAAGCAGCATGGACAGTGCATAGCTAGCAAACAGAGACGTTATCATGCCAATAATATATTTCCGCTTTTATTGAGAATCTGCATCTTGCAGCAAATTGAGCACCTTTGCAGTGCAAAGATGTGTGCAGCAGCTGAGATTTCAGAGTAGACAGGAACTGATCTTCCCCTGAAAACTTCAAAAATGAGACAATAACAATCACTGAGCTATATAGAGTATTCATCAGGGCATAGCCAATTATAAGATTAGAAAATGAAAGCAATTTGACCCACTGAAAGCTCACATTAGGAAATCATTCAAATGGAATTTGTAACCATTTAGAGTGCCTATTGGTACATCTTTTCCTGTCATTCGCATTTTCTTGGCATTTTCTGTTCTCTGTGGCACTGGGTAAGTTAAAGAACCTCACAGGAATCACACATGCATAACGTATATACAGGAAAGCCCGCGGTATTTAACCGGGGCCATTTTCCCATGCCTACCACCCTGTTTTCTACTCATCACTGTTTTCAAACTCTTCCGTGGCCTTGTCCCTCCCTATCTCTGTGACCTCCTCTTGCCCTTCAACCCTCAGAGATCTCTGCGCTCCTCCAATTTTGGCCTTTTGCACTTCCTTGATTTTCATCGGTCCATTATTAGTAGCCATGCCTTCAGCTGCCCAGGCCCTAAACTCTGGAATTTCCACCCTAAATCTCTCTGCCTCTCTCTATTCCTTTAAGACGCTCCTTAAAACCTACCTCTTTGATCAAACTTTTGGTCACCCATCCTATGTGGCTCGGTATCAAATTTTGTTTGTTAATCGCCCATGTGAAGCGCCATGGAACGTTTTACTACATTAAAGGCGCTATATAACTGCAAGTTGTAGATGTAGTTGTTCATGCCAAAAATCAGGGCGATAGGGAGATAAAATTCTCTTAAAATCCTACCACCCTTTAACTACCCAACACCTGCCCGGTCTCGACTTTTAAGTAGACCTTCAAATGGGCGGCACCAAACAGGCGGGAGCTTTATTTAGATTTTAAATCGGGGTTTACGCTGGCTGGCGCACACTCTACCCAGTGGTACCAGATGAAAAGCGACATAACCAGCAGCCCTTAAAGGGACCGCTGCAGGCCATTCCAAAAACGGGACAAAAGCTCGGTGCCACTGATTTATGTGGGGCACCTCCCAGCTCCCCAAAAATCGTCCCATTCACTGCTGGCTATTCAATCCCCTCACCCATTGGCGTTGCCTCCCTCCCTCTCTAAATTTAACTCAGTCCTGAAAGCTGAATAAATCAGCTGTTACTCTTCTGTTACAGCTGTTACAGGTTTTAAAATTTTACAGAGAGATTTTGGAACACATTTCTTTCGACCAATTTACTCACCCAGTGACAGCATTAAGCACTCCCAGTTCAGCTATAGAACAGCCAGCTATGGAATGATGATTCTTACTCTGCCTAAACAATGGGGGAAGGAATATTTTAGCTGCTATGTGTAATATCATTGCAAATATGTTTTATTTGATCCATTTATATTACATAGCAACCAGAGAGTTCTTCCCCCGATGCATCTTAATCCCAATCTCAATGGAATACAGAAAAGCAGTTTGAGTTCTTTCATTTCTCACCTTAGCCATCCTTATCTGAACATACAAAATTGACATGCAGGAAAAGTCCAGCTGGTCCATCAAGCCTGCCCCACACCATGATGTGGTTGGTAAGTAGCTCTCTTTTCTCTATTTCTTTTTAAGTAGATTTTAAACTAGATAAGGCTAATTAGAGGGATGGCAGTGCAGCTCAGTCCCGTGGAGTGCACATCCTGCGGCATGTGGGAAGGCCTGGACACTTCGCGCTGCCTAGACAACCATGTGTGCAGGTGTCTCCAGCTTCAACTGCTCGAGCTCTGCGTTTCGGAGCTGGAGCAGCGGGTGGAGTCAATAAGGTGCATCCGCGAGGTTGAGAACTACGTGGATAGCACGTTTCAGGAGGTGGTCACCCCGCAGCTTAAAGGCTTGCAGGCGGAGGGGAAGTGGGTTACTATCAGACGTAGTAAGTGTGCTAGGCAGGTAGCGCAGGAGTCTCCCCGTGAGTCCATCTCACTTTCAAACCAATATTCACTTCTGAGCATCGGTACCTCTGGGGAGTGCAGCCAGAGCCAATTCCAAGGCACCACGGGTGGCTCAGCTGCACAGGGGGAGGGACAAAGAACAAAAAAGCCCTAGTGATAGCGGATTCGATAGTTAGGGGAACAGACAGGCATTTCTGCGCCCATAGACATGACTCCCGAATGGTTCTGTGCCTCCCTGGTGCCAGGGTCAAGGATGTCACAGAGCGGACACAGGGCATCCTGGGGGGGGCGCGGGGGGAGGGTAAACAGCTAGAGGCCGTGGTCCATATCGGGACCAACGACATAGGTAAAATAAAGGATGAGGTCCGACATGAAGAATTTAGGGAGCTAGGAAGAAAATTAAAGGGTAGGACATCAAAGGTAGTAATCTCCGGGTTACTACCGGTGCCACGTAGTAATGAGTATAAGAATAGAAGGATAGAGAAGATGAACACATGGCTGGAAAATTGGTATAGGAGGGAAGGCTTTAAATTCTTGAGGCATTAGGACTGCTTCTGGGGGAGATGGGACCTGTACAAACCAGACGGGTTGCACCTCAACAGCGCCGGGATCAATATCCTCGCAGGGAGTTTTGTTGTGCTGTTAGGGAGAGTTTAAACTAGCTTGGCAGGGGGATCAGAACCTGAGAACAAATTCAAAAGGGAAGGAGGTAAAGCAGAAATTGGATAGCAAGAATCTAGAAAGTGAATCTGTAAGTCAGAGGAAACAGGGTTTAGTATGTAGTAAGCAAGGAGGTCTTCCTGTGCTGAATGGTATATACTTTAATGCAAGGAGTACAGCGAATAAGGCGGATCAGCTAAGAGCACAGGTAGACAGATGGGAGTGGGGTAAAAAGGGCGGGGGTGAGGGCCTGATTAAGGAAAATATTACATCGGTGAGGAGGGATGATATGTTAGAGGGATCATCAAATGAGGCCATATGGGTCGAATTGAAAAATAAAAAAGCGGCGATCACACTGCTGGGCGTGCATTACAGACCCCCAAACAGTGGGAGAGAGATAGAGGAGCAAATATGAAGGCAAATTGCTGTGAAGTGCAAAAACCATAGGGTAGTAATAATAGGGGATTTTAACTATCCAAAAATTGATTGGGACAAATTGAATATGAAGGGTATAGAGGGTGCGGAATTCTTGAAATGCATTCAAGAGAACTTTTTTAGTCAGCATGTAGCAAGCCCAACACGAGAGGGGACGGTCTTGGATTTAGTTTTGGGGAATGAAGCTGAGGACAAGGTTATGGATAAGGACAAGAATAGGCCTGGAATAAAAGTTCCGAATTGGGGAAAAGCTAATTTTGCTAAGCTAAGGAGTGATTTGGCCATGGTGGACTGGAAACAGCTACTTGTGGGTAAATCCGTGTCGGAATAGTGGGTGGCATTTAAGGAGGAGATCTGGAAAGCTCAGGCTAAACATGTGCCCTTAAAGAAAAAGGCTGGGAAAAATAATTCTAGAGCCCCCTGGATGTCTAGAGACTTACAGGGGAGGATTAAGAAAAAAAGGGACGCTTATGTCATATATCAACTGTTAAATACTATAGAATCTTTAGAGGAATATAGAAAGTTAAGAGGCAAAATTAAAAAGGATATTTGGAATGCTAAGAGAGAGCCCGAGAAATTCTTGGCCAGTAAAATTAAGGAAAACCTCAGATGTTCTATAAATATATTAAGAGTAAGAGGGTAAGTAAAGAAAGGGTAGGGCCTATTAGAGACCATGAGGGTAATCTTTGTGTGGAGGCGGAGATGTTGGGAGGGTTCTTAACGAATACTTTGCATCTGTTTTCACAAAGGAAAGGGGCAATGCAGATCCTGCTATCAAGGAGGAGTGGGATATTCTGGATGAAATAAATGTAGTGAGAGAGGAGGTATTAAGGGGTTTAACAACTTTGAAAGTAGATAAGTCCCCAGGATCAGATGAAACGCATCCCAGGCTGTTGAGTGAAGTAAAAGAGGAAATAGCAGAGGCCTTGACCATCATTTTCCAGTCCTCTTTGGATCGGCATCCTGCTGGAGGATTGGACAACTGCTAATGTAGTGCCCTTGTTTAAGAAGGGAGAAAGGGATAGGCAAAGTAATTTCAGGCCTGTCAGCCTAATCTCAGTGGTGGGAACATTTTTGGAAAAAATCCTGAAAGCCAGGATAAATCTGCATTTGGAAAGGCATTTGGAAAGGATTAGGGACAGTCAGCACTGATTTGTTAAGGGAAGATCGTGTCTGACTAACCTGATTGAATTTGTTGAGGGGATAACTGTTATATATGTGGACTTCTATTTACTCTGTACAGCCACCAGAGGGCTCATCCCCTGGAGTCCCAAGGGATCCCATAATCCCTTGGGAGCACAGGTATTTAAGGAGGCTTCACAGGCTGGAGAGGAACTCTGGAGACCTGCAATAAAAGACTACGGCCACACTTTACTTCGAGCTCACAGTGTTCAGTCTGACTCTTTCTCCATACACAACAACTGGCGAGGAGATACAGATAGCGAACCCAAAGATGCAGAGAACAGTGGGCATCCTGGAGAAATTCTCGGAGGGAGATGATTGGGAAACTTTTGTGGAGCGACTCGACCAATACTTCGTGGCCAACGAGCTAGATGGGGAAGAGAGCGCTGCCAAACGAAGGGCGATCCTCCTCACCGTCTGTGGGGCACCACTGTATGGCCCCATGAAGAATCTGCTCACTCCAGCGAAACCCACGGGGAAACCGTACGATTATTTGTGCACACTGGTCCGAGAGCATTTGAACCCGAAGGAAAGTGTTCTGATGGCGAGGTACCGGTTCTACACCTACAAAAGGTCTGAAGGTCAGGAAGTGGCGAGTTATGTCGCCGAGCTAAGACGCCTTGCAGGACATCACGAATTTGAAGGACAGTTGGAGCACATGCTCAGAGACTTTTTCGTACTTGGCATCGGCTATGACACCATACTTCGCAAACTTTTAACTGTAGAGACCCCAACCTTGAGTAAGGCCATAGCGATAGCCCAGGTGTTCATTGCCACCAGTGACAATATGAAGCAAATCTCTCAGCACACAACTGCTGCTACAAATACTGTGAACAAAGTGATGTTGCTTTCGAATCGTAACGTACAGGGCAGGTCACATATGCCTGCAGCTACACGTCCGTAGATGTCTCAGAGTCCACCATTAAGGGTGATGAATGCAAGGCCATTAACACCTTGTTGTCGCTGCGGGGGTGATCATTGTTTGCATTCATGCCGGTTCAAGGAGTACGTTTGCAAGGGCTGTAGAACAATGGGACACCTCCAACGAGTGTGCAGGCAAGCTGCAAAGCCTGTTAAACCTGCAAACTACCATTTGGAGAGGAGGACAGATCCACGGAGGATCACTACGAACCAGGGCCTCAGATCGAGGAGGCAGAGGTACATGGGGTGCACACATTCACCACGAATTGTCCGTCGATAATGCTGAATTTTGAACTAAATGGACTCCCGGTGTCAATGGAGCTGGACACGGGCACGAGCCAGTCCATCATGGGCAAAAAGACTTTCAAAAGATTGTGGTGCAACAAGGCCTCAAGGCCAGTCTTAACTCCAGTTCGCACGAAACTAAGAACTTACACAAAAGAACTGATTCCTGTAATCGGCAGTGCTACCGTAAAGGTTTCCTATGATGGAGCGGTGCACAAGCTACCACTCTGGGTGGTACTGGGCGATGGTCCCACGCTGCTCGGTAGGAGCTGGCTGGGAAAGAGACACTGGAACTGGGACGACATCCGACGTTATCGCCCGCTGACGACACTTCGTGTGCCCAGGTCTTAAACAAATTTCCTTCGCTGTTCGAACCAGGCATCGGGAAATTCCAAGGAGCAAAAGTGCAGATCCACCTAAATCCGGGAGCGCGACCCATCCATCACAAGGCAAGAGCAGTACGTACATGATGAGAGAAAGGGTAGAGATCGAGCTAAACAGGCTACAAAGAGAGGGCATCATTTCACCGATCGAGTTCAGCGAGTGCGCCAGTCCTATTGTCTCAGTCCTCAAGGGAGGCGGCACCGTCAGAATATGTGGCGATTACAAAGTAACTATCAATCATTTCTCCCTGCAGGACCAATACCCAATACCAAAGGCCGACGACCTCTTTGCAACGCTGGCGGGAGGAAAGACATTCACCAAGCTGGTTCTGACTTCAGCCTACGTGACTCAGGAACTGGAGGAATCATCGAAGGCCCTCACCTGCATCAACACGCACAAAGGTCTTTTTGTTTATAACAGATGCCCATTTGGAATCCGATCAGCAGCGGCGATATTCCAGGGAAACATGGAAAGTTTATTGAAGTCGGTCCCGAACACCATGGTCTTCCAGGATGACATCTTGGTCACAGGTCGGAACACCAGTCGAGCACCTGCAGAACCTGGAGGAGGTTCTTAGTCGACTCAACCGCGTGGGGCTCAGGTTAAAACACTCGAAGTGCGTTTTCGTGGCGTCTGAAGTGCAGTTCTCGGGAAGGAGGATTGTGGCGGTCGGCATCAGGCCCACCAATGCGAAGACAGAGGCAATCGAGAATGCACTGAGGCCACAGAACATGACGGAGCTGCAGTCGTTTCTGGGACTCCTGAACTACTTTGGTAATTTCTTACCGGGTCTCAGCACACTGCTAGACCCACTGCATGTCTTACTATGAAAAGGGGGAGAATAGGTTTGGGGCAAAAGCCAAGAAAATGCCTTTGTAAAAGAGAGAAAATCGTTATGCTCAAACAAATTGCTTGTGTTGTATGAGCCATGTAAGCGTTTGTTACTAGCATGTGATGCGTCGTCATATGGCGTCAGGTGTTTATTGCAACAAGCTAATGATTTTGGGAAACTGCAACAACCGATTGCTTATGCATCCAGGAGTCTGTGTAAGGCCGAGAGCCTACAGCATGATTGAGAAAGCAGCATTAGCGTGTGTCTATGGGGTTAAGAAAATGCATCAATACCTGTTTGGGCTAAAATTCGCATTGGAAACTGACCATAAGCCACTTATATCCCTGTTTTCTGAGAGTAAAGGGATTAATACCAACGCATCGGCCAGCATCCAGTGATGGGTGCTCATGTTTTCCGCATACAACTACGCCATCCGCCATAGGCCAGGCACAGAAAACTGCGCTGATGCTCTCAGTAGGCTGCCATTGCCCACCACGGGGGTGCAAATGGCGCAGCCCGCAGATCTAGCCATGGTTATGGAAGCATTTGAGAGTGAGCAATCACCCATCACTGCCCGGCAGATCAAAACCTGGACAAGCCAGGACCCCTTATTATCTCTAGTCAAAATCTATGTGCTTCACGGGAGCTGGTCCAGTGTTCCAGTGGAAATGCAGGAAGAGATAAAGCCGGTCTAGCGGCGCAAAGATGAAATGTCTATACAGGCAGACTGCCTTCTGTGGGGCAATCGAGTAGTGGTCCCCAAGAAGGGCAGAGACACCTTCATCAATGACCTCCACTGTACTCACCCAGGCATCATAATGATGAAAACGAAAGCCAGATCCCACGTGTGGTGGCCCGGTATCAATGCGGACTTAGAGTCCTGCGTTCACATATGTAATACATGCTTGCAGTTAAGCAATGTATCCAGGGAGGCGCCGCTAAGTTTATGGTCTTGGCCCTCCAAACCGTGGTCTAAGGTACACATCGACTATGCAGGCCCGTTCTTGGGTAAAATGTTCCTTGTGGTTGTAGACGCGTACTCCAAGTGGATTGAATGTGAGATAATGTCAGCTAGCACGTCTGCTGCCACGACTGAAAACCTGCGGGCCATGCTTTCCAATCACGGCTTACCCGATGTCCTTGTGAACGACAATGGGCCATGTTTTACCAGTGCTGAGTTCAAAGTATTCATGACCCATAACAGAATCAAACATGTCACATCTGCCCCGTTTAAACCAGCGTCCAATGGTCAGGCAGAGAGACCAGTGCAAACCATCAAGCAAGGCTTGAAGAGGGTAACTGAAGGCTCACTGCAGACTCGCTTATCCCAAGTCCTGCTTAGCTACTGCACGAGACCCCACTCACTCACTGGGATCCCACCTGCTGAACTGCTCATGAAAAGAGCACTTAAGACAAGGCTCTCATTAGTTCACCTGATCTACATGAACAGTAGAGAGCAGGCGGCTTCAACAAAGTACATACCATGATAGCGCAAATGTGTCACGCGAGATTGAAATCAATGATCCTGTATTTGTATTAAATTATGGGCAAGGGCCAAGTGGCTTCCTGGCACTGTCGTGGCCAAAGAGGGGAGCAGGGTGTTTCGGGTCAAACTTTAAAATGGACTCATTCACCGGAAACACTTGGACCAAATCAAACTCAGATTTACGGACTATCCTGAGTAACCCACCTTGGACCCTACCTTTTTTGATCCCCCAACATACACACCAGTGGCAACCAGCACTGCGGTTGACCACGAAGCAGAACCCATCATCCACAGCAGCTCTGCAGGGCCCAACACACTAGGCAGCCCAGCAAGGCCAGCTGCATAGCAGCCCAGCGAGGGCCCAACGAATGATTCAACAACACCAGTTTTCACACAGAGACGATCAACCAGGGCAAGAAGGTCCCCAGATCAACTCATATTGTAAATAGTTAACACTATTGACTTTGGGGGAGGAGTGTTGTTATATATGTGGACTTGTATTTACTCTGCACAGCCAGCAGAGGGCTCATCCCCTGGAGTCCCAAGGGATCCCATAATCCTTTGGGAGCATAAGTATTTAAGGAGGCTTCACAGACTGGAGAGGCACTCTGGAGATCTGCAATAAAAGACTACGGTCACACTTTACTTTGAGCTCAGTGTTCAGTCTGACTCTTTCTCCATACACAACAGTAACCAAGAGGGACGATGAGGGTAGTGCATATGATGTAGTATATATGGACTTTTGATAAGGTGCCACGTGGTAGACTGGTCATGAAGGTTAAAGCTCATGGAATATAGGGCAAAGTGTCACGTTGGATCCAAAATTGGCTTGGAGGTAGAAAGCAAAGGGTAATGATTGATGGATGTTTTTGTGACTGGAAGGATGTTTCCAGTGGGGTTCCACAGGGCTCAGTACTGGGAACCTTGCTTTTTGTGGTATATATCAACGATTTAGATTTGAATATTGAGAGTATGATTAAGAAGTTTGCAGATAACGCTAAAATTGGCTGTGTGGTTGATAATGAAGAGGAAAGTCATGGGCTGCAGAAGGATCTCAATCTACTGGTCAGGTGGGCAGAACAGTGGCAAATGGAATTTAATTCAGAGAAGTGTGAGGTGATGCCCTTTGGGAGGGCTAATAAGGAAATGGTATGCACATTAAGCGGTAGGCCACTTAATAGTGTAGATGAACAAAGGGACCTTTGAGTGCTTGTCTACAGATCCTTCGAAGTAGCAGTCCAGGTGGATAAGGTTGCTTGCCTTTATTGGCCAAGGCATAGAATATAAGAGCAGGGAGGTTATCCTTAAATTGTATAATACTTTGGTTAGTCCACAGCTGGAGTACAGCGTGCAGTTCTGGTCACCGTATTATAGGAAGGACATGATTGCACTAGAGAGGGTGCAGAGGAGATTTACTGGGATGCTGCCTGGAACGGAGAATCTTAGTTATGAGGACAGATTGGATAGGCTGGGTTTGTTCTCATTGGAACAGAGGAGGTTGAGAGGAGACCTCATTGAGGTATACAAAATATTGAGGGGCCTGGACATTGTGGATAGTAAGAGTCTATTTCCATTGGTGGAGGGGTCTATTATGAGGGGGCATAGTTTTAAGGTGGTTGGTGGAAGGTTTAGAGGGGATTTGAGGGAGGGCTTCTTTACGCAGAGGGTTGTGGAGATCTGGAACTCACTGCCTGGAAGAGTGATGGAATCAGAAACCCTCACCACTTTTAAGATGGGCACTTAAAGTGCAGTAACCTGCAGGGTTACGGATCTAGAGCTGGTAATTGGGATTAGATCTTCTGTTGGATGGCGCAGATATAATGGTAAGTACTGCAGGGAATAGAATACGGTCAGCATGATCTCCTGGACTAGTTTCGATCGCCTGGATGGGTCGGAGAGGAATTTTCCCAGATCTTTTCTCTTTGCCTTTCCGTCATTGTTCATAGGTTTAGATGTAACCTTTAGGGCCGTCTGGTTATTTGTCGGCCGGCGCGGACACGATGGGCCGGAATGGCCTCCTTCTGCGTTGGAAGTTTCTATGTTTCTATGGCTGGAGCTCATGACTAAACATGTCCCCTGGTCCTACCCAATCTGTTAAACTGGAATAATCTATCAATAGGGATGCTATCCAGCCCTTCAATTATTTTTTTAGACCTCTATCACGTCACCTATAAGTCTCCGCTGCTCTAAAGTAAATTGACCAAGGTCCTTGAGCCTATCTGAATAGCTGAGGCTATTTAAGCTGGAATCATTCTTGTAGCTATCCTATGGACCTTTTCCAAGGCAGCCACCTACATTTAAAAAAAGGACCCGATTAAGATAGCAACAGGTGGGAATCGAGCAGGAACAGGGCGGTGAGTCTTCGTAAAGCAATTTTAGCTGCATGCCTATCTCGTACCATCTAGTTGGGATGGATTAAAATTGCGCCGCATTGTGTTTCTTTAATTCCTCCATATCTCTCTTTCCAGGGGTTAATTTTCCAAGTCTGTGCTTCTGACAGGAGAGCCCTGCATACAGGGAGCACACATCGGAATTTTGGACACTCACTACCCACAATTTTAGTGCCATTCATCTTCCTCTCTGTCTCAATCGTTCATTATGGACAGTTAAATTACGAGGACAGGCTGCATAAACTTGTATTGTATTCGCTTGAGTATAGTAGATTGTGGGGTGATCAAATTGAGGTGTTTAAAATGTTAAAAGGATTTGATAGGGTAGATAGAGAGCAACTATTTCCTCAGGTGGGCAAGGGCAGGTAATGTGAGGAGGTGGAAGTAGGCAGTCTCTGATGGAGAGGATTGTGAAGTTGGAAACACGTAGCCAGTCAGCTTGAGCACATGAAAGTGCAAAATTGGCATGATCACGGCCTGTTCGCTGTTCACGTCTCCATGCAGCAATGAGAGAGCGGAATTCCTTTCGCAGGTTTCCGACAGCCAGCCAAGTGAAGCAGAATCGCTGGTTCTAAACACCGCTCGTTCTGATGTGAAGCAGTCCTATATTACGGGAGTCAAGAGTGGAAAAGTACATTGAAGACAGACAGAAATAAATCTCAGCAGTGTACAGTCTCCCATTTACAAAAAACATGGCCAGGATGTAACCTTGTTGACATAAACAGACAAGCCTGGATGATGTCCCACATCTGGGTGCAGACAGATGAATGTAATTGAACTCTTTATTCATTCTTGTCAAGCAGCACTGGTTTATTTTTTGTCTGGTGGGCTCATATTGGCTAAGAACCAAGACTGAGGCTGCCAAAACACATTTCACGTTTAACCCTTACAACCATCAGAGAGAGAGGTTTCCTCTCATCAGCTGAATTTAAGCTCAAGGGTGAAAGTGCAATTTACGAACCTAAATTGTTAGCCACCGGTGCGGTTCCTTCTGGATAGATGAGCTAGGATGGGCCAATTAACATGACATGGTTGCTCTTAAATACCAAGGAAAAACTTTTACAATGAGCCATTAATGTAAAATATCAACAATGCACACCAGAATTCTAGAAAACAATGGTCAGAGTATGAAGCAATACTTCAGGTCTGAGGAATACAGTAAACTGGTTATTTTAATAAATTGCATAGGATATATGGCACTTAAACAAGCCATTCTGCTCAACCAGTCCATGCCGACATTTATGCTCCACATGAGCCTCCTCCCGTCTTACATAGAAAATAGGTGCAGGAGTAGGCCATTCGGCCCTTCTAGCCTGCACCGCCATTCAATGAGTTTATGGCTGAACATGCAACTTCAGTAGCCCATTCCTTCTTTCTTGCCATACCCCTTGATCCCCCTAGTAGTAAGCACTACATCTAACTCCTTTTTGAATATATTTAGTGAATTGGCCTCAACAACTTTCTGTGGTAGAGAATTCCACAGGTTCACCACTCTCTGGGTGAAGAAATTCCTCCTCATCTCGGTCCTAAATGGCTTACCCCTTATCCTTAGACTGTGTCCCCTGGTTCTGGACTTCCCCAACATTGGGAACATTCTTCCTGCATCTAACCTGTCTAACCCCATCAGAATTTTAAACATTTCTATGAGGTCCCCTCTCATTCTTCTGAACTCCAGTGAATACAAGCCCAGTTGATCCAGTCTTTCTTGATATGTCAGTCCCGCCATCCCGGGAATCAGTCTGGTGAACCTTCGCTGCCCTCCCTCAATAGCAAGAATGTCCTTCCTCAAGTTAGGAGACCAAAACTGTACACAATACTCCAGGTGTGGCCTCACCAAGGCCCTGTACAACTGTAGTAACACCTCCCTGCCCCTGTACTCAAATCCCCTTGCTATGAAGGCCAACATGCCATTTGCTTGCTTAACCGCCTGCTGTACCTGCATGCCAACCTTCAATGACTGATGTACCATGACACCCAGGTCTCGTTGTACCTCCCCTTTTCCGAATCTGTCACCATTCAGATAATAGTCTGTCTCTCTGTTTTTACCACCAAAGTGGATAACCTCACATTTATCCACATTATACTTCATCTGCCATGCATTTGCCCACTCACCTAACCTATCCAAGTCACTATGCAGCCTCATAGCATCCTCCTCGCAGCTCACACTGCCACCCAACTTAGTGTCATCCGCAAATTTGGGGATACTACATTTAATCCCCTCGTCTAAATCATTAATGTACAATGTAAACAGCTGGGGTCCCAGCACAGAACCTTGTGGTACCCCACTAGTCACTGTCTGCCATTCTGAAAAGTACCCATTTACTCCTACTCTTTGCTTCCTGTCTGCCAACCAGTTCTCAATCCACGTCAGCACACTACCCCCAATCTCATGTGCTTTAAATTTGCACATTAATCTCTTGTGTGGGACCTTGTCAAAAGCCTTCTGAAAGTCCAAATACACCACATCAACTGGTTCTCCCTTGTCCACTCTACTGGAAACATCCTCAAAAAATTCCAGAAGATTTGTCAAGCATGATTTTCCTTTCACAAATCCATGCTGACTTGGATCTATCATGTCACCTCTTTCCAAATGCGCTGCTAAGACATCCTTAATAATTGATTCCATCATTTTACCCACTACCGATGTCAGGCTGACCAGTCTATAATTCCCTGTTTTCTCTCTCCCTCCTTTTTTAAAAAGTGGGGTTACATTGGCTACCCTCCACTCCATAGGAACTGATCCAGAGTCTATAGAATGTTGGAAAATGACTGTCAATGCATCCGCTATTTCCAAGGCCACCTCCTTAAGTACTCTGGGATGCAGTCCATCAGGCCCTGGGGATTTATCGGCCTTCAATCCCATCAATTTCCCCAACACAATTTCCAGACTAATAAGGATTTCCCTCAGTTCCTCCTTCTTACTAGACCCTCTGACCCCTTTTATATCCGGAAGGTTGTTTGTGTCCTCCTTAGTGAATACCGAACCAAAATACTTGTTCAATTGGTCTGCCATTTCTTTGTTCCCCGTTATGACTTGCCCTGATTCTGACTGCAGAGGACCTACGTTTGTCTTTACTAACCTTTTTCTCTTTACATATCTATAAAAACTTTTGCAGTCCGTCTTAATGTTCCCTGCAAGCTTCCTCTCGTACTTTATTTTCCCTGCCCTAATCAAACCCTTTGTCCTCCTCTGCTGAGTTCTAAATTTATCCCAGTCCCCAGGATAGCTGCTATTTCTGGCCAATTTGTATGCCACTTCCTTGGCTTTAATACTGTCTCTGATTTCCCTTGATAGCCACGGTTGAGCCACCTTCCCTTTTTTATTTTTACGCCAGACAGGGATGTACAATTGTTGTAGTTCATCCATGCGGTCTCTAAATGTCTGCCATTGCCCATCCACAGTCAACCCCTTAAGTATCATTCGCCAATCTATCCTAGCCAATTCATGCCTCATACCTTCAAAGTTACCCTTCTTTAAGTTCTGGACCATGGTCTCTGAATTAACTGTTTCATTCTCCACCCTAATGCAAAATTCCACCATATTATGGTCACTCTTCCCCAAGGGGCCTCGCACAAATCTATCAGCATAACCCTCTAATCCCATCTCCCTCATATGCTTGTTTAGTCTCCCCTTAAATGCATCAATACCATTTACTTCAACCATTTTATGTAAAGAAGGTTCTTCTGAATTCCCTATTGGATTTCTTGGTGACCATCTTATATTAATCGCCTCAAATTATGCTCTAATTATGGAAACATTCTCTCTATATCCACAATCAAAACCTTTCATAATTTTAAAGACCTTTATTCAGTCACCTCGCAGCCTTCCTTTTTCAAGAGAAAAGAGACCCAGCCTGTTCATTCTTTCCTGATATGTATACCCTTACATTTCAGGCATCATCCTTGTAAATCTTCTGTGCATCCTTTCCAGTGCCACTATATTCTTCTTATAATATGGTGACCAGAACAGTACGCAGTACGTGTACACAGTACATTTGGCAGGCCCGACCTGTGAGAGACCATCAGCGGCAGGTCGGGGCCATAAAAGGAATGGCGAGCGGCCCCTGGAGCAGTGTGGTGGTATACCACTGCAAAGTACAGCACAAGCAGGTGCAGGAGGGCGACGGCAGCGAAGAGGGACATCATCAAGGTCCAGGTCGCTGATTGGAGTATCGGCAGATAAAGCAGGAGCAGCTAGGTTGGGGCGAAGGAGCAGCGAGAGATTATAGAGGGATGTGATCAGGGTCCAGGAGAGGCGTGAGTTCGGGGCGAGGGCCCAGAGACAGCACGGGCCAGCCCACACTGCGATATGTGTGCACACTAGGCTCGTGCAGCAGAGCAAGTCTCCAGTTGTCTTAGTTAACCCTTGCCCCTGGACCAAGACCTAGCTCTGACAAGCCCGTGTGGTGGCTGGTGTGCAACGGTCACCCCACATTAAAAAAATCCATGCACAGGCATCTTCCACCCTTCAATATGCAGTTCGGGACCTGGAATATCAGGTCCCTCATTGAAACACCTGTGAACTCATCCTTTTGTGGCGCGGAAGCAAGTCATCCTCGTTTCGAGGGTCTGCCTATGATGATGATGACGCAGTACTCTAAGTGTGGTCTAACCAAGGTTCAATACAGGTTTAGCATAAACTCCCTATTTTTCATTCTATACCTCTAGAATAAACCCATGCTCGGCTTACTATTTTTAAGGACCTGCTAACCTGTGTCACAACCTTTAGTGATTGGTGTATTTGTACTCCGAGGTCCCTTTGTTCCTCTACCCCACCTAGACTTGCACCTTCCAAGTAATAAGTGACCTCTCAATTCTTCCAGTGTCAGCTGTGGATTAGTAGGTAGCACTCTCGCCTCTGAGTCAAAAGGTTGTGTGTTCATCTTCTGAATCAGAGACGAGTGTGCTACCCACTGAGCCACTGGCTGACACTGTACACATTACAACAGTGATGGGGTTGTAGGTCCCTAGGGAGCTCCCCTCCTCCAAACAACTCCCAACAGCTCTCGGCGGCTTTCCACCCCCCAACCTCTTCCCCCTCCCGCTGTCTAACCCTCCGCTAGCCAAATAGACCCTAAGCATGTAAACCCAAACCCTTACCGCTTACCCTAGCCCCAACCCTGCGAGTCCCACGAGTTCGGGCCATTCGGGCCTACCACAGGCTTCCCACCACATCACCCATCGGCGAACTCCGATATATTCCGACGACCTCCGACGACCTCCAGCGTCCCCCGGCATCCTCCGGCAACCTCTGGAGGTAGCGACCTCAACCTGGACCTGGCTATCGGGCCTCCACCCCCCCCCCATCCAACAACGATCGGAACACC
This sequence comes from Pristiophorus japonicus, assembly GCF_044704955.1. Classification (NCBI taxonomy): domain Eukaryota; kingdom Metazoa; phylum Chordata; class Chondrichthyes; family Pristiophoridae; genus Pristiophorus; species Pristiophorus japonicus. Next base: position 208,674,470 of record NC_091983.1, read on the forward strand.
TCCAGCGGCGGCAGATGGGCCTCTCCTCCACGACAGAGTCTGGGCCTCCTCAATGACGACTGGACCTGCCGTGGCGACAGACGACATCCTCCTCAACAACGACTGGGTCTCCCTCTCCCACGTCGATGACTGGCCTCCCCTCCTCCTTCAACAACGACTGGAGCACTTCTTCCCCACCAGCGACCTGGCCTATCCTCCAACACGTGGTGAGTTCCATGGCTGTAACCCCCCCCTGCCATCCCAACCTGAACCCCGGTGGGCCACTGACCCTCCCAATGCCTGCCCCCAACCAGGTCTCGGACCACCAAGGGCATTACTTAGCAGCGAGCCTGCGGCCAACATCTCGCCGTAGTCAACTAGGCCCATACAGTAGTGCCTGGTCTCCAGTCGTCTTGAACCCCCTTGCCACTGGACCAAGACCTCGCTCAGCTAAGCCCGTGTAGTAGTCGGTGTGCAACGACCACTCCACGTTAAAAGAACTCATGCACAGGTATCTTCCACTCCGTTAACATAAAGTTCGGGACATGGAACGTCAGGACCCTCATGGACAACCCCAACAGCGACAGACCGGAACGCCGCACCGCCATAGTTGCCCGGGAACTTAGACGCTTTGATATCGACATCGTCGCCCTAAGCGAGACCCGGCGGGCAGGGGAAGGCCAGCTCAAGGAACAAGGTGGAGGTTACACCTTCTTCTGGAAAGGGAAACCAGAGGAAGAACGCCGCCTCCACGGAGCCGGCTTCGCCATCAAAAAGGAGCTGGTTGACCGGCTCAAAGACTCCCCCTGCGGGGCTAACGAACGCCTCATGACTCTTCGACTCACCCTATCCCGGAATCAGTGCGCCACAGACATCAGTGCGTACGCCCCAACACTCGATGCAACTGATGAGGCCAAAGAGGGTTTTTACACCAACCTCGAAAAATCCCTGTCCTGCGTCCCCATGGGCGACAAACTGATCCTCCTCAACTCCAGGGTTGGCAAAGACCCAGCCCTCTGGGGGGACGTGATTGGCAGAGAAGGGGTAGGGAAAGCCAACTCCAGTGGTACCCTACTCCTGACAAAATGTCTAGAGCACGAACTTGTCATCACCAATACCTTGTTCCGCTAGAGAGACAAATATAAGGCATCGTGGCAACACCCTCACTTCAAACACTGGCACCTGCTCGACTATGTCATCGTCCAAGCCAGGGATTGCAAGGATGTGCGCATCACTCGCGCCATGCCAGGAGCCGATGACTGCTGGACGAACCACCGCCTAATCTGATCTATCATCGACATCAACCTAACCCCAAAGCGGAGGGGGCAGCAGAAGCAGTGCCACAAAAAAGTCAATGCTGGAGCACTTAAGGACCCAGCTAAGAGAGCACCATACAACCAGCACCTCACAGCTAACCTGGAATGCCTTGACGACCCCGAGACGCAGAATGCCCACAGCGCTTGGTCTGCTCTCCAAGCCTCCATAACCAGTGCCTGCAAAGAGACGCTCGGTTACTCAACCAGGAAACACCAGGATTGGTTTGATGAGAATGATCAGGAGATCCAAGAGCTAATAGATCACAAGCGAAGGGCATTTCCGAGCCTTAAACAACAACCCAACGCGGGAGCAGCAAAGCAGCATTACAGACGGCTCAAGGCTGAGGTCCAACAAAAAACCTGGCACCTAAAGAATAGGTGGTGGATAGAGAAAGCACAGGAGATACAGCAGCTGGCTGGCTGACATGATGTGCGAGGATTCTTCATCACAGTCAAGGCCACCTACGGGCCAAACACCCAAGGCCCCACCCCACTGCTGGCCAAGACTGTGGAAACACTTATCAAGGACACCGAGGCAGTCAGGGCCCACTGGAAGGAGCACTTCAAAGATCTCCTGAACCGAGACGCTGCCTTTGACTCGAGTGTTCTCGACTCCATCCCACAGCATTCTATCCACCACCACCTCAGTGAGACCCCAACACTGCACGAGGTAGAAAAAGCCATAAGACAGCTTAAAAACAACAAGGCTACGGGTGCGGATGGAATCCCTGCTGAGGCACTGAAGTATGGCGGAGAGGCACTTCTGGCGCGAATACAAGACCACATCTCTCTCATCTGGAGGGAGGAGAGCATGCCGGGGGATGCAGTAATCGTGACCATCTTTAAAAAAGGGGACAAGTCCGACTGCAGTAACTACAGAGGAATCTTCTATCGGCCACTGGGAAAGTCGTCGCTAGAGTCCTCCTCAACAATCTTCTTCCAGTGGCCGAGGAGCTCCTCCCGGAGTCACAGTGCGGATTTCATCCCCTACAGGGCACAAAGGACATGATTTTTGCAGCGCGACAGCTACAGGAAAAATGCAGAGAACAGCACCAGCCCTTATACGTGGCCTTCTTCGACCTTACAAAGGCCTTTGACACTGTCAACTGCGAGGGTCTATGCAGCGTCCTCCTCCGTTTCGGATGCCTCCAAAAGTTCATCACCATCCTCCACATGCTCCACCACGACATGCAGGCCGTGATCCTTAACAACGGATCCATCACAGACCCAATCCACGTCCGGACCGGGGTCAAACAGGGCTACGTCATCGCCCAAATCCTCTTTTCAATCTTTCTTGCCGCCATGCTCCACCTCACAGTCAACGAGCTCACCGCTGGAGTGGAACTAAACTAGAGAACCAGTGGGAACCTGTTCAACCTTCGCCATCTCCAGGCCAGGTCCAAGACCACCCCAACCTCTGTCGTCGAGCTACAATACGCGGACGACACCTGCATCTGCGCACATATAGAGGCTGAACTCCAGGCGGTAGTCGACGTATTTACTGAGGCGTACGAAAGCATGGGCCTTACGCTAAACATCCGTAAGACAAAGGTCCTCCAGCAGCCTGTCCTCACCGCACAGCACTGCCCCTGAAGGGTGCAAAATTCACGGGAATCCCCCAGTGTTTGGGCTCATTCGAAAGGAAATTTAATTTGGGACTATCTACCGGAAAGTTTGAAATCCTAAAGTGCTTATGGAAGAAACTACGAACTTTAATCGAACTTTGGACTTTTATAAGACAAATTCAAGTCTGTGGATGGGCCTAGGGAACGAAAGAAGCCCATTTGATTATTGGAACTATCTGGGTTTGGGACTAAGTTAACTTGTCTGGCGGAATGGACATTTGAAAACCCTTCTCCACAAGAGACATTTACATTACAACAATAACTCAGAGATGGCCAGCCATCAAACCAAACTGAGAAAAGCCGTCTTCAACATGAATAAGAACAAAGGGCCCACTACAGCCTGTACGCGAAAAACCAAGCACAAAAGAACATTGCGATTAGCAAGCTAATATTTCCATCAGGAAATCGATTTAGAAATGCAACCCACCCAAGACATATTAACTTTAACGAGCCCGCCAAAATATTACAAAGAAAAATCAAGCCCACCAAATTTAAACAAAGAATTCTGAACTGATTTGGCGTGAAGATTAGAACAGCTCAAACCATATAACTAGCCCTTGTTTTTAACAGAGGTTGGGTTGCTAGATAGCTACAAGGTTGCTACTACCTCAGATAACAACTTTGCCATACAACCGAGACCACGCCGATGTCATCAAGAAAGGAGAGAAACCAACGCGACAGTTGTAAACTAACTTCTCCAGCCTCGAAGACCTGAAGTCCTGAAGGAAGGAAGAACATCACCATCGCGGCAGCAACCAACCCCAGCCAACGTGGTACCAACGAAAAATCATCGCAATCGACCAAACTCGAAACAAAACTTCAACAGGAAGAAACCGAAGAATTGAAAGTTTCCACTCTACAATCTAAGTCCTGACTACCAACAGGTGAAAACATCACCTAAAGAGACTTTGAACCTATTTCTAACGAAGAAAACCAGGTACTTGCCCCATAGATCCAAAACGCGCCTTACCTCATCAGCAGACTCAAACCAACTGAAGATTGCGCAGTAAGAAGTCTTCTCCGATGTTCGGGGTACGGCAAGCAAAACCTGCAGAATTCAACGAACCCCGAAATCGTGAACTACCGCTAACTGACCAGAAAGGATTGGTAAGCATAGTCCCTGCCTGCCCTGGAGTCTAACCTAGCTAGAATTAGGTATTGGGAGGTGGGAGGTGTAATTATTACTGTAACCCCCTTTGAATGTGTAATGTATTCTTTATTAGAGTGATTATAAGTTTGACATTGTATTTTCTTGTCTGTAATAAAATCAAAGTTCTTTTGTACCAAACCAGTTGTCCTTTGCACTTTATCACATCCCCCAAATAAATCCAGAGTCTGGAACCCAAGGGTGTGGGAGCGATTCGAACCGCTCAAGAAGGTCAGAGGTGAACCTGATCCCCGGGACCAACCTCTTACATCCCCCCTAGTCATCAAGATCCACAGCGCGGCCCTGGACACCATGGACCACTTCCCATATCTCGGGAGCCTCCTATCAACAAGAGCAGGCATCGACGACGAGATCCAACACTTCCTCTAGTGCGCCAGTGCAGCCTTCAGCCGCCTGAGGAAAAGAGTGTTTGAATACCAGGCCCTTAAAACTGCCACCAAGCTCATGGTCTACAGGGCTGTAGTAATACCTGCCCTCCTGTGTGGCTCAGAGACATGGACCATGTGCAGTAGACACCTCAAGTTGCTGGAGAAATATCACCAACGATGTCTCCGCAAGATCCTACAAATCCCCTGGGAGGACAGGTGCACCAACATCAGCGTCCTCATTCAGGCTAACAGCCCCAGCATTGAAGCACTGACCAGACTCAATCAGCTCCGCTGGGCAGGCCACATAGTTCGCATGCCAGACACGAGACTCCCAAAGCAAGTGCTCTATTCGGAGCTCCTTCATGGCAAACGAGCCAAAGTTTGGCAGCGGAAACGCTACAAGGACATCCTCAAAGCCTCCCTAATAAAGTGCAACATGCCCACTGATACCTGGGTGTCCCTGGCCCAAGACCACCCTAAGTGGAGGAAGTGTATCCGAGAGGGTGCTGAGCACCTTGAGTCTCAACGCCGAGAACATGCGGAAATCAAGCGCAGGCAGCGGAAAGGGCGTGCGGCAAATCAGTCCCACCCACCCCTTCCCTCAACGACTATCTGTCCCACCTGTGACAGAGTCTGTGGCTCTCGGATTGGACTGTTCAGCCACCAAAGAACTCACTTCAGGAGTGGAAGCAAGTCTTCCTCGATTCCGAGGGACTGCCTATGATGATGGGTTCAAGTCCCACTCCAATGAGTTGAGCAAAAAAAATCTAGTGCAGTACTGAGGGAGCGCTGACACTCAGTGCAGTGCTGAGGGAGCGCTGACACGCCAGTGCAGTGTTGGAGGTGCCGCCTTTCGGATGAGATGTTAAACCGAGGCCCCATCTACTCTCTCAAGTGGATCCTATTATATCCTGTTATATATGTAAACCTGTAAATACCTTGTGTAACCACCCGAGGGCTCATCCCCTGGAGTCCAAAGGGATCCCACAATCCCTTGGGAGCACCTGTACTTAAGGAAGCCTCACAGGCTAGAGAGGCACTCTGGAGACCTGTAATAAAAGACTAAGGTCACACTTTATCTTGAACTCACAGTATCTGGTCAGACTCTTTATTCGTACACAACAACTGGCGACGAGATACAGATAGTGAACCAAAGATTCAGAGCACATTGGGCATCCTGGAGAAATTTTCGGAGGGAGATGATTGGGAAACCTTCGTGGAGTGACTCGACCAATACTTCGTAACCAAGGAGCTGGAAGGAGATGCGAACGCTGCCAAATGAAGGGCGATTCGCCTCATCGTTTGCAAGGCACAAACGTATGGCCTCATGAAACATCTACTTGCTCCAGCGAAATGCACAGAGAAATCATATGATGATTTGTGCACACTGGTCCGGGAGCATCTGAACCCGAAGGAAAGCGTTCTGATGGCGAGGTACCGGTTCTAGACGAAAAATGTCTGAAGGCCAAAAGTGGCGAGCTATGTCGCCGAGTTAAGAAGCCTTGCAGGACATTGCGAATTTGAAGGATATTTGGAGCACACGCTCAGGGACTTCTTTTTACTTGGCATTGGCCATGAAATGATAATTCGCAAACTTTTGACTGTAGAGACCCCAACCTTGAGTAAAGCCATAGCGATAGACCAGGCGTTCATTGCCACCAGTGACAATACCAAGCAAATCTCTCAGCACACGAGTGCTGCTACAAGTACTGTGAACAAAGTAATGTTGTTTTCGATTCGCAACGTACAGGGTAGGCCTCACATGCCTGCAGCTGCACATCCACAGATGTCTCAAGAGTCCACCATCAAGGGTGATGAATGCTAGGCCATTAACACCTTGTTGATGCTGCAGGGGTGATCATCGTTTCCATTCATGCCGCTTCAAAGGATACATTTGCAAGGGCTGTGGAACAATAGGACATCTCCAAGTCAGCATGGATTTGTGAAAGGGAAATCATGCTTGACAAATCTTCTGGAATTTTTTGAGGATGTTTCCAGTAGAGTGGACAAGGGAGAACCAGTTGATGTGGTATATTTGGACTTTCAGAAGGCGATCGACAAGGTCCCACACAAGAGATTGATGTGCAAAGTTAGAGCACATGGGATTGGGGGTAGTGTACTGACATGGATTGAGAACTGGTTGTCAGACAGGAAGCAAAGAGTAGGAGTAAATGGGTACTTTTCAGAATGGCAGGCAGTGACTAGTGGGGTACCGCAGGGTTCTGTGCTGGGGCCCCAGCTGTTTACACTGTACATTAATGATTTAGATGAGGGGATTGAGTGTAGTATCTCCAAGTTTGCGGATGACACTAAGTTGGGTGGCAGTGTGAGCTGCGAGGAGGATGCTGTGAGGCTGCAGAGCGACTTGGATAGGTTAGGTGAGTGGGCAAATGCATGGCAGATGAAGTATAATGTGGATAAATGTGAGGTTATCCACTTTGGTGGTAAAAACAGAGAGACAGACTATTATCTGAATGGTGACAGATTAGGAAAAGGGGAGGTGCAAAGAGACCTGGGTGTCATGGTACATCAGTCATTGAAGGTTGGCATGCAGGTGCAGCAGGCGGTTAAGAAAGCAAATGGCATGTTGGCCTTCATAGCAAGGGGATTTGAGTACAGGGGCAGGGAGGTGTTGCTACAGTTGTACAGGGCATTGGTGAGGCCACACCTGGAGTATTGTGTACAGTTTTGGTCTCCTAACCTGAGGAAGGACATTCTTGCTATTGAGGGAGTGCAGCGAAGGTTCACCAGACTGATTCCCGGGATGGCGGGACTGACCTATCAAGAAAGACTGGATCAACTGGGCTTGTATTCACTGGAGTTCAGAAGAATGAGAGGGGACCTCATAGAAACATATAAAATTCTGACGGGGTTAGACAGGTTAGATGCAGGAAGAATGTTCCCAATGTTGGGGAAGTCCAGAACCAGGGGTCACAGTCTAAGGATAAGGGGTAAGCCATTTAGGACCGAGATGCGGAGGAACTTCTTCACCCAGAGAGTGGTGAACCTGTGGAATTCTCTACCACAGAAAGTTGTTGAGGCCAATTCACTAAATATATTCAAAAAGGAGTTAGATGAGGTCCTTACTGCTAGGGGGATCAAGGGGTATGGCGAGAAAGCAGGAATGGGGTACTGAAGTTGAATGTTCAGCCATGAACTCATTGAATGGCGGTGCAGGCTAGAAGGGCCGAATGGCCTACTCCTGCACCTATTTTCTATGTTTCTATGTTTCTATGTGCAAGGGAGCTGCAAACGCTGCTAATCCTGCAAACATTATATTGCAGAGGAGGTCAGATCCACGGCGGATCACGACAAACCAGAGCCTCAGCAGGCAGAGGTATATGGGGTACACACATTTACCACAAAGTGTCCCCCATAATGCTGAAGGTTGAATTAAATGGACTCCCGGTTTCAATGGAGCTGGACACGGGCGCGAGCCAATCCATTATGAGCAAAAAGACTTTCAATAAATTGTGGTGCAGCAAGGCCTCAAAGCCAGTCCTGACTCCCATTCGCACTAAACTGAGAACTTACACAAAGGAACTGATTCCCGTAATTGGCAGTGCTACTGTAAAGATCTCCTACGATGGAGCAGTGCACAAGCTAACACCCTGGGTGGTACTGGACGATGGTCCCACGCTGCTCGGCAGGAGCTGGCTGGGAAAGATACGCTGGAACTGGGACGACGTCCGAGCGCTATCGTCCGTCAATGGCACTTCGTGTGCCCAGGTCTTAAACAAATTTGCTTCGCTGTTCGAACCAGGCATCGGGAAGTTCCAAGGAGCAAAAGTGCAGATCCACCTAATTCCGGGGGCGTGACCCATCACAAGGCGAGAGCAGTACCGTACATGATGACAGAGAGGTTGGAGATCGAGCTGGACAGGCTGCAATGAGAGGGCATCATTTCGCCAATCGAATTCAACGAGTGGGCCAGTCCGATTGTTCCAATCCTGAAGGGAGTCAGCACTGTCAGTATCTGTGATGATGACAAAGTAACTATCAATCATTTCTCCCTGCAGGATCAATACCCACTACCAAAGGCAGATGACCTTTTTGCGATGCTGGCGGGAGGAAAGACGTTCACGAAGCTGGACTTGACCTCGGCCTACATGATGCAGGAGCTGGAGGAATCATCGAAGGGCCTCACCTGCATCAACACGTACAAAGGTCTCTATATCTACAACAGATGCCCGTTTGGGATTCGATCAGCCGCAGCAATATTCCAGAGAAACATGGAAAGCTTACTGAAGTCGGTCCCGCGCACCATGTTCTTCCAGGACGACATCTTGGTTACAGGTCGGGACACAGTCGAGCATCTGCATAACCTAGTCGGCTCAATCGCGTGGGGCTCAGATTAAAATGATGGAAGTGCGTTTTCTTGGTGCCTGAAATGGAGAACCTGGGGAGAAGAATCGCGACGGACAGCATCAGGCCCACTGATTCGAAGAGGGAGGCCATCAAGACTGCACCGAGGCCACAGAACGTGATGGAGCTGCGGTCGTTTCTAGGACTCCTGAGCTACTTTGGTAACTTCTTACCAGGTCTCAGCACACTGTTAGAATCACTGCACGCCTTACTGCATAAGGGAGATGAATGAGTATGGGATAAAAGCCAAGAAAATGCCTTTGTAAAAGCTAGAAAACCGTTATGCTCAAACAAATTGCTTGTGTTGTATGATCCATGTAAGCGTTTGGTACTAGCATGTGATGCATCGTCATACAGTGTCGGGTGTGTATTGCAACAAGCTAATGAATCTGGGAAATTGCAACCGGTTGCTTATGCATCCAGAAGTCTGTCTAAGGCTGAGAGGGCCTACAGCATGACTGAAAAAGAACCGTTAGCGTGTGTTTATGGGGTAAAGAAAATGCATCAATATCTGTTTGGGCTCAAATTTGAATTGGAAACTGACCATAAGCCACTGATATCCCTCTTTTCTGAAAGTAAGGGGATAAATACGAAAGCATCAGCCCGCATTCAGAGATGGGCGCTCACGTTGTCCGCATACAACTACGCCATCCACCACAGGCCAGGCACAGAAAACTGTGCCGATCCTCTCAGTAGGCTGCCATTGCCCACCACAGGGGTGGAAATGGCACAGCCCACAGAATTAGTCATGGTAATGGAAGCATTCGAGAGTGAGCAATCACCCGTTACCGCCCGACAGATTAGAACCTGGACGAGCCAGGACCCCTTACTGTCCTTAGTAAAAAAAACTGTGGGCTAGACTTTCCACTTCACATCGCCCATCTCAGGCCCATCTATGGCCCAAAATGGACCTCTATCGCCCATTTTGAGCAAAAAGTGGAAATATCGCCGGAAAAATAGGCCCCCAAGTTTCCACTTTGATCGCTGAGAAGATCGCCCAAATGATCGCCCACACAAGGCCCATCCCAAGTTTCAGCACTTAGCATGCACTTCGCTGGGCCGATGCAAGGCCCAAAAGAGTGCTCAAAAATAGTTGCTTTTTTAGGGCCTTAGAGAGGGAAATGGGCACTGCGGACACCATTTGTAGTCTCTGAGGAAGGGTGGAGAATTGCTCTGAGTTATTTAGAGAGTAAAATTGATGCAAATTGTACTCAGAAATTTGGGACAGGGAATATAAATAGGTATTAACACCTTATTTATGCATATATTGGAATGATTTATTAAGTAGCTTTTACATAGTGAAGTTATTTTATGATATTCCGTGGGGAAACAGAATAAACAAACAAATCTGCATGAAGAACTGTACGTTGTAAAACTTATGTAAGTAAGAGAGAAGGTTCAAAAGTTGCCCTTCTCTTTCCTGAACCTCCCTCCATTCTTTAAATTTATCTGTAATTTGGATAAGACTTTCTGACCTGCTTCCTTTCTCCTCTCTCTCTCTCTCTCTCTTTCTCTCCCAGACCCACCCAGAGCTTCTGAGCATGTGTGAAGACCCTTGACCTCTCAAAACATGGGAAGAAGCATCAACTTGAAAAAAAAAATCAACCTGCACATGCGCAGTAATGTGTTGCTAGGGAAGCTTTTTTTTTCATTCATTTCCGGTTTCTTTGGGCGATCAGGAGATCGCCGAGAAATGAAATCGCTGGGCTAAGGCCGAGTGGAAAATCCCCCCCAAAAAATGGGCCTTGAGCCAGCGATCAGCACGGGCGATAGGCCCATTTTTTTCGGCCTTAGCCTGAAAGTGGAAAGTTTAGCCCTGCGTGCTTCACGGGAGCTGGTCCAGTATCTCATTAGAAATGCAGGAAGAGATAAAGCCGTACCAGCGGCGCAAAGATGAAATGTCTATACAGGCAGACTGCCTTCTGTGGGGTAATTGGGTAGTGGTACCCAAAAAGGGCAGGGACACTTTCATGAGTGATCTCCACAGTACCCACCCAGACATTGTAATGATGAAAGCGATAGCCAGACCCCACATGTGGTGGCCCGGTATCGATGAGGATTTAGAGTCCTGTGTGCACAAATGTAACACATGTTCACAGTTAAGCAATGCACCCAGGGAGGCGCCACTAAGTTTATGGTGTTGGCCCTCCAAACCATGGTCTAAGGTCCATGTCAACTATGCAGGCCCGTTCTTGGGTAAAATGTTCCTCGTGGTTGTAGATGCGTACTCCAAATGGATTGAATGCGAGATAATGTCGGCAATCACGTCCGCTGCCACCACTGAAAGCCTGTGGGCCATGTTTGCCATGCACGGCCTGCCTTGTGAGCGACAATGGTCCGTGTTTCACCAGTGCCGAGTTCAAAGAGTTCATGATCCGCAATGGAATCAAACATGTTACATCTGCCCCATTCAAACCAGCATTCAATGGTCAGGCAGAGAGAGCAGTGCAAACTATCAAGCAGAGCTTGAAGAGGGTAACTGAAGGCTCACTGCAGACTCGTCTATCCCGAGTCCTGCTTAGTTACCGCACGAGACCCCACTCGCTCAAGGGGATTCCACCTGCTGAACTGCTTATGAAAAGGGCACTTAAGACAAGGCTCTTGTTAGTCCACCCTGATCTACACGATCAGGGAGAGAGCAGGCAGCTTCAACAAAGTACATATCATGATTGCGCAAATGTGTCACGAGAAATTGAAATTAATGATCCTGTGTTTGTGTTGAATTATGGACAAGGCCCCAAGTGGCTTCCCAGCACTGTTGTGGTCAAAGAGGGGAGTAGGGTGTTTCAGGTCAAACTTTCAAATGGACTCATCTACAGGAAACAGTTGGACCAAACCAAACTCAGATTCACGGACTATCCAGAGCAACCAACATTAGACCCTATATTTTTTGACCCCCCCCAATACACACACACACCAGTGGCAATCGACACAGCGGTTGACCACGAAGCAGAACCCATCACCCGCAGCAGCCCAGCAGGACTCACCACACCCAGCAGCCCAGCAAGGCCAGCTGCACATCTGCCCAGCGAGTGCCCAACAAACAACTCAGCAAAACCAGCATTTGCACCGCGACGATCAACCAGGGAAAGAAAGGCCCCAGATCGACTCAGCTTGTAAATAGATACACTATAGACTATGGGGGGACGGGGGGGTGTGGGGGGTGTTGTTATACATGGAAACCTGTAAATACCTGTGTAACCATCAGAGGGCTCATCCCCTGGAGTCCCAAGTGATCCCACAATCCCTTGGGAGCACCTGTACTTAAGGAGGCCTCACAGGTTGGAGAGGCACTCTGGAGACCTGTAATAAAAGACTAAGGACACACTTTACCTTGAGCTCATAGTATCTGGTCAGACTCTTTATTCATACATAACAGATCCCATGGCACTATCTCAAAGAAGAGCAGGGGAGTTATTCCTGGTGTCCTGGCCAACAAATACTTTGGTTCTGTCTTCACTAAGGAAGACACAAATAACCTTCTGGAAATACAAGGGGACCGAGGGTCGAGTGAGAAGCAGGAACTAAAGAAAATCCTTATTAGTCAGCAAATTGTGTTTGGGAAATTGATAGGATTGAAGGCCGATAAATCCCCATGGCTTGATAGTCTGCATCCCAGAATACTTAAGGAAGTGGCCCTAGAAATAGTGGCTGCATTGGTGATCATTTTCCAACATTCTATAGTCTCTGGGTCAGTTCCTATGGACTGGAGGGTAGCTAATGTGACCCCACTTTTTAAAAAAGGCGGGAGAGAAAACAGGGAATTACAAACCGATCAAGCCTGACATCGGTAGTGGGGAAAATGTTGGAATCAATTATTAGAGATGTAGTAGCAGCGCATTTGGAAAACAGTGACAGGATCGGTCCAAGTCAGCATGGATTTATGAAAGGCAAATCATGCTTGACAAATCTTCTAGAATTTTCTGAGGATGTAACTAGTAGAGTGGACAAGGGGCAGCCAGTGGATGTGGTGTATTTAGACTTTCAAAAGGCTTTTGACAAGGTCCCACACAAGAGATTAGTCTGCAAAATTAAAGCACACTAACTGGGGGTGATGTACTGACATGGATAGAGAACTGGTTGGCAGACAGGAAGCAAAGAGCAGGAATAAACGAGTCCTTTTCAGAATGGCAGGCAGTGGGATACGGCAAGGTTCAGTGCTGGGACCTCAGCTATTTACAATATACATTAATGATTTGGACGAAGGAATTGAGTGTAATACCTCCAAATTTGCAGATGACACTAAGCTGGGTGGCGGTGTGAGCTGTGCGGAGGATGCTAAGAGGCTGCAGGGTGACTTGGATAAGTTAGGTGAGTGGGCAAATACATGGCAGATGCGGTATAATGTAGATAACTATGAGGTTATCCACTTTGGTGGTAAAAACAGGAAGGCAGATTATAGAAACTTGGAAAATAGGTGCAGGAGTAGGCCATTCGGCCCTTCAAGCCTGCACCACCATTCAATAAGATCATGGTTGATCATCACCTCAGTACCCCTTTCCTGCTTTCTCCCCATACCCCTTGATCCCTTTAGCCGTAAGGGCCATATCTAACTCCCTCTTGAATATATCCAATGAACTGGCATCAGTAGAGAATTCCACAGGTTAACAACTCTCTGAGTGAAGAAGTTTCTGCTCATCTTGGTCCTAAATGGCTTACCCCTTATCCTTAGACTATGACCCCTGGTTCTGGAATTCCCCAACATCGGGAACATTCTTCCTGCATCTAACCTGTCCAGTCCCGTCAGTATTTTATATGTTTCTATGCGATTCCCTCTCATTCTTCTAAACTCCAGTGAATACAGGCCCAGTCGATCCAGTCTCTCCTCATATGTCAGTCCTGCCATCCCGGGAATCAGTCTGGTGAACCTTCACTGCACTCCCTCAATAGCAAGAACATCCTTCCTCAGATTAGATCAAAACTGAACACAATATTCCAGGTGAGGCCTCACCAAGACCCTGTACAACTGCAGTAAGACCTCCCTGCTTCTATACTCAAATCCCCTAGCTATGAAGGCCAACATACCATTTGCCTTCTTCACCGCCTACCCATGGCGGTGATGATGAGGTTGCGGACAAAATGAACATAACTGAGCCACAGAGCCCACCAGTCGCCCCTTCTCAACATTCTTCATCTGGCGGCAATAAGATTTTTCAGGGATTTGAGTCTTCGGAGGCCCCTGGCCACAGTCACCCACAGCATCGCAGTATGAGAGGGAAATCTGGCAGGCCAGCTCTTCGGAGGGTGAGTCAGCAAAATCACTCTGCTCAACAACAGGCAGACATGGAACTGGATCTGGTGGAAATGTCCAGGGAAAACACAGGAATGCACCGTGAGCTTATGGATGCACTGGGTCAGATCCCAGAGAGCATCGACAAGCTTACTGCGACTGTTGCAGAGGCAGCGTCACAGATTGTCAATGCAACTTAGGAGTCCAGCAAGGCCATGATTGCCCACACACAGAGGCTGGTGACTTCGAGCAGCGACATTCCAAAGTGTGTGACGCATCGCAGGCACAATCTACGCTTCAGCTTGGTGATGTGATGTGGTCGATGACTGCTGCCATCCTCTCTGACCCCACTGTCCAATTGGGAAGGGATGGTGCCAAAGCAGACCAGAAAGTTATGGAGACACATCGTGCTCCGGATGCTGAGGCCTAGCCCTGTCGGAAAGTTAGTGGCTCCCAGGAAAATGAAGGTGCTGTCCGTCCTCGGTATGACAGCATTCCAGCTCCCACCACTACTCGCCAACCATGTACCATACACGGTTGACATCCCAGACACCAGTGACTGCTTCCACCGATGATGAGGTGCAGCAGTCTATAATCGGGCCTTCCAAGAACTGGTTGAGGGCGTCCTCAGATGCCGTCTGCATTGTCTGCTCCCTCGCCCTCACCCCCCCCCCCCCCCCCACCCCCACCCCAACACAGCAGCACTCTCGCAGTCTTGCTGTAGACACTGAGGCCTCATTGAGACGGAGTAGTTGGCATGGGAGGAGGCTGAAGGGAAGGTGTGTGGGGGCGGGGGGGGAAATTGTGGCAAAGAGCCATTAAGGGCTGGCATAAGGTTGTGTTCATGCATTTATGTCAAATTATTCAAATTGTAAATAGTTGTGTTAAGAAATGGCTTATTTTGCATTGACTTGCTGCAGGAAGCAGTTTTGTGTTTAGTTAGTTTTGGTTTAATCATTGTATCATTTTGGGTTGTTGGGGGGGGCATTGTTCATTATTGAAATATTTATTTGCCCTTTTCCATTGGTGTCTTGCGTCTCATTACAGAATTCAGCGTAGATGAGCCGTAAAGGTGGCACAGAGTCGAGAGTCAAAGCTGCAACCCCACCTTCCATAAGAACATAAGAACGTAAGAAATAGGAGCAGGAGTAGGCCATTTGGTCCCTCGAGCCTGCTTCGCCATTCAATAAGATCATGGCTGATCCGATCCTGGCCTCAACTCCACTTTCCTGCCCGCTCACAATAATCCTTGACTCCCTTATCGTTCAAAAAATATATCTCCACCTTAAATACATTCAATGACCCAGCCTCCATAGCTCTCCGAGCTGAGAATTCCAAAGATTCACAACCTTCTGAGAGAAGAAATTCCTCCTCATATCTGTTTTAAATGGGCGACCCCTTATTCTGAAACTATGTCCCCTAGTTCTAGATTCTCCCACTAGGGGAAACATCCTCTCTGCATCTACCCTGTCAAGCCCCCTCAGAATCTTATACGTTTCAATAAGATCACCCCTAAGTCTTCTAAACTCCAATGAGTATAGGCCCAACCTGCTCACCATATGACATCCCCTTCATCTCAGGAATCAACCTAGTGAACATTCTCTGAACTGCCTCCAGTGCAAGTATCTCCTTCCTTAAATAAGGAGACCAAAACTGTATGCAGTACTCCTGGTGGGGTCTTACCAATGCCCTGTACAGTTGTAGCAGGACTTCCCTACTTTTATACTCCATCCCCCTTGCAATAAAGGCCAACACTCAATTTGCCTTCCTAATTACTTGCTGTACCTGCATGTTAACTTTTTGTGTTTCATGTACAAGTACCCACAGATCCCTCTGTACCACTGCATTTTGTATTCTCTCCCCATTTAAATAATAACTTGTTTTTTTATTTTTCCTACCAAAGTGGATAATCTCACATTTTCCCACATTATATTCCATGTGCCAAATTTTTGCCCACTCACTGAGCCTATCTAAATCTCTTTGTAAATACTTTGTGTCCTCCTCACAACTTGCTTTCCCATCTAGCTTTGTATCATCAGCAAATTTGGTTACATTACACTCATTCCCTTCATCCCAAGTCATTAATATAGATTGTAAATAGTTGAGGCCCCAGTACCGATCCCTGTAGCACCCCACTGGTTACAGTTTGCCAACCTGAAAATGACCCATTTATCCTGACTCTGCTTTCTGTTCGTTAGTCAATCCTCTATCCACGCTAATATATTACCCCCAACCTCATGAGCTCTTATCTTATGCAGTAACCTTTTATGTGGCACCTTATTGAATGCCTTCTGGAAATCCAAATACATGACATCTAATGGTTCCCCTGCTCATTACATCCTCAAAGAACTCCAGCAAATTTGTCAAACATGATTTCCCTTTCATAAAATCATGCTGACCCTGCTTGACTGTATTATAATTTTCTATATGTCCTGCGAGCACTTCCTTAATAATGGACTCCAACATGTTCCCAATGACAGATGTCAGGCTAACTGGTCTATAGTTGCCTGCTTTCTGTCTCACTCCTTTCTTAAATAGGGGCGTTACATTTGCAGTTTTCCAATCTGCTGGGACCTCTCCAGAACCCAGGGAACTTTGATAGATTGCAACCAATGCATCCACTATCTCTGCAGCTACTTCTTTTAAGACTCAAGGATGCAGGCCATCAGATCCAGGGGACTTGTCCACCTTTAGATCCATTAGTTTGCCTAGTACTTTTTCTCTAGTGATAGTGATTGTTTTTAGCAATCCTTTCCCAATAGCCCCTTGATTATCAATTATTGGGATGCTTTTAGTGTTTTCTATCGTGAAGACCGATACAAAATATTTGTTCAAATTCTCTACCATTACCCATTCAAGCAAATCATTCAAGCAATGATGAGTTGGTGACGGAAGGCTCTTGCTGCGGTAGCATCTCCATGCTGCCTCCTCTATGATGGCTCTGCAATGGGTTCCTCATCAGGCTCGTCTTCCTCATCATCCTCCTCCTGAGGTGGTCCTGCAATCCCCACCAGCAATGCATGGCTCCTCATGATGGCTAAGTTTTGTAGCATGTAGCACAATGATTTCGGAGACCTTTTGAGGGGAGTATTGGAAGCGGCCTCCAGAGCAGTCCAGGCATTAGAAATACTGCTTGAGCACACCAATTGTCTGTTTGGTGATGTTGTGGGTGGCTGCATGGCTGCCATTGTAGAGCTGCTCGGCTTCCATGGTGGGGTTCGCGGTGGCGGGGGGGGGGGGGGGGGCATCATGAGCCAGATGGCCAAGCCGTAACCTTTGTCCCCGATAAGTCAGCCCGTCCCTTGCCTTTGTCGCTGAAACATTCGTGACACACAGCTCTCACGCAAGATGAAAACATCAGGTGCACTCCCTGGATAGCGAGCATTCACTGTGAGGAAGCGCTGCGTGTGGTCGCAGACCAGCTGTACATTTAGGGAGCGGTATCCCTTTCGGTTTCTGAAAACCTCTGCGCTATGTAATCGTATCCCAAGGCGATGTGGTTGCAGTCAATGGGCCCTTGAACCTTGGGGAAGCTTGCAATTCTTCCAAATCCAAAAGCCCTCACGTTCTGGCTGTCCCTGCTGATTGGGAACTTTATGTAGTCCATTCTGTGTGCATACAGAGCCCTTGTAACCTGGCGAATGTAGCTATGTGCAGTGTGCTGAGAGATGCTGCATATGTGGTGCAGGCTCGATGGGCTGAATGGCCTACTCCTGCACCTATTTTCTATGTCCCCCCTGCTGCCTGGAAGGAGCCAGAGGCATAGAAGGCCATCACCACAGTCATTTTCACCTCGACGGGCAGCGCAGTCCTGTTGGCAGTGGTCGGCTGTAGGTATGTCTGTAGGAGCTGACATATTTCTGTCTCAGAGAGCTGGAGGTATAAGCGATGTTCCCTGTAAATCCGTGGAGCATAAGGCCTCTTCCCCATACGTCTGTGACCTCTTCAAATCCGTGGTCCAACATAGCCAAGAACCCTTCCAGCTTGAAGCTACCTGCCAATAGCAACCAGCATGATACACTGGCGAACTAGTATTGCCCTCTTTGAAATCTCTCACTGACCTTGTAAGCAAAGTGCCATGGCACATAAAAGTGCAGTTTGCAACTCGGAGCCAAAAGTTCCATCCGGGGCGCTAGCGCGGCATTGCACGATGATTGACGTCATCATCACGCTAAAAACGGAGGGCGTGGTGGTAAGTTTCTGCGCCAGCGCAAACCAATAGCTGAATCTTCCAGCCGGCCGCTAAATCCTGGACGTCTGGCAAAAAGCCACAAAACAGCGCTAACCAAGGCGCAAATGAGACAAAAATCCAGCCCCAAATCTTTCTTTCTTTATTTCCTACTAAAATGAAATACCTCACAGTTATCTGTGTTGAACCTAATTTGCCAATTTATGTCCATTCTGCAAGTTTATTAATGCAAATTGTTGCAGTCCTCCTCAGTATTGACTCTCCCACCCCCCCTCACCCCAATTTGGTGTCATCTGCAAATTTAGAAATTGTGTTTTTGATTCCAAAGTCTAAATCGTTAATGTAAATTGAGAACAACAGTGGTCACAGCACTGATCGTTGTGGAACACCACTACCTACTTTCTGCCACTGCGAACAGCTACCCTTTACTCCTGCTTTCTGTCTTGAAGCCAGGTAGCTATCCATGCTGCTACTTGTCCCCTGGTTCAACCCTTGCCACTGGATAAAGGCCTAGTTCCGTCGAGCCCGTGTGGTGGCTGATGTGCAACAATCACCACATGTTAAAAAAATCCACGCACAGGCATCTTCCACCCGCTCAATTGGAGTTCAGGACTGGAACATCGGGTCCTTCATTGGAACATGTGTGAACTCTTGTGGAAGCAAGTCATCCTCATTCAAGGGACTGCTTATGATGATGGTGGTGATGATGATGTCCCCTGACTTCACATTCTCTGACCTTGTTCATCAATCTATTATGGGGTACCTTATCGAAGGCCTTTCAAAATTCTAGATAAATTACATTTACTGCATTACCATTGTCTACTTTCTGCTACCTCTTCAAAAAATTCAATGAGGTTGGCCAAGCAAGACTTTCCCTTTTGAAATCCATGCTGACTATTCATTATTATATTTTTGGTTGCTAGACGTTCTTCTATTTTCTCCTTTATTAGGGATTCCATTATTTTTCCTACCACGGATGTTAAGCTGACTGTTCTTTTTCTAACGAATTATTAAATATGTGTAATAATGCCTCTGCTTTCCCTTTGCTAGATTATTTTAAAATACAAGAATGCAATTCATCTGGACCAGGAGTTTTATCCTCTTTGAGTTTGATTAGTTTATTTAATTTATCCCCTCTTTTTATTTTAAATGCACTTATCTCATTACTAATCTCATCATCCAATGTCATGTCCACCTGTTCTATCTCCCTGGTAAATACTGAAGCAAAATAATTATTTAATATCTCTGCCATCTTTTTATTGTTACCTGTGGTATTGTCCTGTCTATTTCTTAATGGTCCTATTCCCACCCCAACCTTCCTTTTTTATAGATGTGCCTGTAAAATATTTTACTATTTTGTTTTATGTTCCTTGGTAATTTAAATTTCATAGTTCCTCTTTGCCTTCCTGCACTGACGGAGGTGCCGTCTTTCGGATGAGACGTTAAATTGAGGCCCTGTCTGATCTCTCAAAGTGGATGTAAAAGATCCCGTGGCTCTATTTTTGAAGAAGAGCAGTGGCGTTATCCCCGGTGTCCTGGCCAATATTTATCCCTCAATCAACATAACAAAAAACAGATTATCTGGTCATTATCACTGTTTGTGGGAGCTTGCTGTGCACAAAATTGGCTGCCGCATTTCCTATATTGCAACAGTGACTACATTCCAAAAGTACTTCATTGGCTGTAAAGCACTTTGAGACGTCCAGTGGTCATGAAAGACGCTATATAAATCCAAGTCTTTCTTTCTTTCTTACTCGATCCAATAGTGAATCCTCCCATGTCGGGCTTTTACATAAATTGTTAGAAAGAAGTCCTGTACACATTGTAGGAACTCCATTCCATTATCCCCTTTACCTACCTCTTCTGTCCAATTAATATCGAGGTAGTTGATTATTATTTTGTTTTTTACTTATTTCCCTAATTTGTCTGCATATTTCTTCCTCTACCTCCCTTTTCACTATTAGGTGGTCTGTAGACTACACCTATTAGTGTGATTCACTTTTATCTCTATCCATATGAATTCTATTTTTGTCTTGCTAATAACTGCGTCACTTTTTTTTACTGCCATTATGTTATCCCTAATAAGTACCGCTACTCCATCTCCCCTTTTTCCCTCTCTATCTTTTCTAAATATGTTATACCCTGCAATGTTTAATTCCCAGTCCTGATTTTTCTGTAGCCATGTCTCAGTAATCCCTACTATGTCTGATTCCTCACAACGCATGATTGCCTCCAGCTCCCCTGTTTTATTACAGACACTGTGTGTGCATTGCTGTACAGACAGTTTAACTCATTGTTAATAGGATTTCCTCTCACTTTATGCTTAACCATCTTTTTTGACTCCTGTTCTATAACACTATTTATTCCCTGGCCATCAATGTATTATTCCCTATGCTCTCTTTTCCTGTTTTGTTTATATCTAGACTGGTTACATTTCTTGAAGATCCCTCCGCCATCTTACTAGTTTAAAGCCTTTGCCACCTCCTTATTTACTCTTTCCGCTAGGACATGGGTCCCATGCCAGTTCAGGTGGAGCCTGTCCCATTGGTACAGCTCCTTCCTGTAATAAATGGAACTTATTGTAGTTAAAGGGGAGAAATGACTCATGGTGGACACAGCAGCAGTCAAACAGTACACTAGTTATATACAGGTTACACCATAGAGATGCATGCGCCAGTTTTATGCCTGCCATTCCCTATGCAGCAAATTATTGATCTTGAAAACTATTCCAGGCGAACATTCCAGGTCAGTGAAGAGAGGATAGGTCAGTTCTCCTGAAAGCTAGCTGGAGGGAGGCAAGAGCAGAATCCTGGAGGGAACAATGTAAAACTGAAAACATTTTACCAGGGGGAAAAGAATGAATTTTAAAAATAATTTAATCAGGAATAAAGCCTACCAGCTGGTCTCACATGTAACCTGACTGCCAAAGATAATTGAGACTAAATCTGTAATTTCATCACTTTAGAATAAAATAAATATGCTATTAAAACCTGGAAAAGCAACCTACATGGGGAAAAAAATCTTACTTTGTTTAATTCAATAAAACACCCTTATCTAACCTCAACAGTTCAATTTGAGTTTCCTGTGCTGTTATTCAAAAGTTGAGCCCCAATATATATTAGCTGTGTAAACACACATGACCTCTCTTCATTGTGAATGACTGCAGTCAGTGTCAGCAGTAATAGTCTCTCTGCAGGGCTCCCTCCCACCTTGAGGTCACCCTGCTGCTTGTTCCACCCTATCACAATGTCAGTACAAAGACAGGATTATTTTGATGCTGAATGCTGTTCCTGCCAGTGCAAGGGATTATCTGAACATTGGATTGCCACATCCAGGCCACTTAAAACAGTCTAGAACTTCATTCACATCAGTGCCTGACATAATTTTTTGGCAACATTTGCTTTTGTTTTTTTTTAAACTTAGAAGTTTGAACTCCTCTGTTATAATAGGAGTTCTGTACTGGCCCTGTGCTTGTATCACACAACTCAGTTCCTGATCTCTAATAAGTTGCTGGGGGAGGGGTAATGGAAAGAAAGGAGATGTGTTGAATGGAGGATAGCCATTTCCCCCACAGAGGATAAGTCAGTGCCACAAGAGCAAAGGAGGGTCACGAGAGCAAGGGCAGGGAAGCAAGGGGAGAGTTGGGGGAGAATCAAGGAAGCCAGGGGAGAGTCTAGGGAGAGCAAGGGGAAAGTCAGTAGAGCAAGGGGAGAGTCAGGGGAGAATGGTGAGAACAATGAGGGACCAGGAGAGCAAGTGGAGGTGAGAAAAGTCATTACAAGCTAGATGTTATTAGAATAGAATTTGTTAGATCTTGGATGATGATACAGAAATTGGGAGGCAGTTATCCAGCCATTGATGAATGTTTGGGCAAAATCCACTGTACCGACCCATTTATGAGAAATAGGTCACTAATGGCACAAAACTAAGACAATTACTTAAAGTTGCAATATCATTTCAGCGATTAGAATATGGTTGGAGATATAGGAGGAGTAATGGGGGATTACTGGGAAATTAAATACCCAATAACAATAGCAGGGAATCCCGAAATCATAATCCCCCAAATTATGATGAGAGCAAAACTGGTGCTATGTCTGCACGTGGAAGAGAGCTGATCTCACCAAGTCTGCAAAAATAAATCATATTCCTAGAAATTGCAGGTTTTGTTAGTGAGTGATTAATTACAGACAAAACCAAGCAGTCTAGTTTTTCATCAAAACATCATTTATGCCCCAGAACTCTACTTCCTGCCTTTCTCCGATGTGACAGCTGTAATTGGGCACACACCATATGTACAACTGTAGCCACAAACACAACTCCTCTCATTTAGCGATACACTACATCATAGCTCTGCAAAGAGATTTGTATGGTGAAAGTAAGAATGACAATAAAACTGATATTTTGGAAGAACAAAATATAGCTTGGGATTTCAATTCATTGCTGAATATTTTTTCTTCTTGACTTTTGAGGGGGTGCGATTATTATACAACTAGTGAAGCTTGTATTTGTTGTGTTCCTAACACAGATGAGACTGCACACAGGGAGGTTAAAGTAACAGTGACCTCAGTCTTTATTAAGACACTCCAGAGTGAGCAACAGGCCTTATATACAGTGCTCCCAAGGGATGCTGGGATCCCTTGGGACTTCAGGGGATGAGCTCCCTGGTGGCGGAACATGGGAGTGCATGCTTTGCAGATACACAACATCACTCCCCCTCAAAGTCAAAGTGAAAACTATTTACAAGGTGAGGCGGTCGGGAGCCTTTCTTTCCCTGGTGGACCGCCTCGGTACAATTGTCTGTTCTGGTGTGTTGGCTTGCCCTCGCTGGGCTGGCGTGTTGTTAGCCCTGCAGGGCTGCTGGGTGAGCCTGGCCTTGCTGGGCTGTTGGACGTGATGGGTTCGATTTCCTGGTTCGGGGTGGTGTCGTTGATCCTTTGGGTGTGTGTTATGGGCTCGAAAAAGGTGGTGTCTGCTGTGGGTTGTTCAGGGCAGTCTGTGAACCGCAGCCTCGTTTGGTCCAGGTGCTTTCTGCAAATTTGTCCATTGTCTAGTTTGACTACAAACACCCTACTCCCTTCTTTAGCTATCACCGTGCCCGCGATCCAATTGGGATCATGTCCAAAGTTTAGCACATACACAGGGTCATTCAGATCAATTTCCCGTGACACAGTGGCGCGACCATTGTTTACATTTTGTTGCTGCCGCCTGCTCTCTACCTGATCACGCAGGTTGGGGTGAACCAGCAAGAGTCTGGTTTTAAGTGTCCTTTTCATGAGTAGCTCAGCCGGGGGCACCCCTGTGAGCGAGTGGGGTCTCGTGCGGTAGCTGAGCAGTACTCGGGACAGGCAAGTTTGGAGTGAGCCTTCTGTGAGCCTTCTGTGAAGCTCTGTTTGATTGTTTGTACTGCCCGCTCTGCCTGCCCATTGGAGGCTGGTTTAAACGGGGCCGAGGTGACATGTTTGATCCCATTGCGGGTCATGAATTCTTTAAATTCGGCACTGGTGAAACATGGCCCATTATCACTGACCAGTATGTCAGGCAGGCCGTGGGTGGCAAACATGGCCCTCAGGCTGTCAATGGTGGCGATGGCGGTGCTTCCCGACATTATTTCACATTCAATCCATTTTGAAAAAGCATCCACCACCACCAGGAACATTTTACCGAGAAACGGGCCCACATGGTCAACATGGATCCTCGACCATGGTCTGGAGGGCCATGACCACAAACTTAGTGGTGCCTCTCTGGGCGCGTTGCTCAACTAAGTCAGAGTCGATACCGGGCCACCACACGTGGGATCTGGCTATCGCTTTCATCATTACTATACCCGGGTGTGTGCTGTGGAGATCCGAGATAAACGTCTCCCTGCCCTTTTTCGGTAGCACTATGCGGTTACCCCACAACAGGCAGTCTGCCTGAATGGACAGCTCGTCCTTTCGCTGCTGGAACGGCTTGATTAGCTCTTGCATTTCAATGGGGATGCTGGCCCAGCTCCCATGCAGTACACAGTTTTTTACAAGGGACAGCAGAGGAACTTGGCTGGTCCAAGTCCTAATCTGGCGGGCCGTGACAGGTGATTTATCATTGTCAAACGCTTCCATGACCATCAACAAGTCTGCGGGCTGCGCCACCATCAATAAGTTTGCAGGCTGCGCCATTTCCACCCCCGTGGTGGGTAATGGTAGCCGACTGAGAGCAGCTGACAGTTCTTGGTGCCTGGCCTGTGGCGGATGGTATAGTTATATGCTGATAGCGTGAGTGCCCACCTTTGTATGCGGGCTGAGGCATTAGTATTTATCCCCTTGTTTTCAGCGAACAGGGATATGAGGGGTTTGTGATCGGTTTTCAGCTCAAATTTGAGGCCAAACAGGTACTGATGCATTTTCTTTACCCCGAACACACACGCTAATGCCTCTTTCTCAATCATGCTGTAGGCCCTCTCGGCCTTAGACAAGCTCCTGGAAGCATAGGCGACAGGTTGCAACTTCCCCGCAACATTAGCTTGTTGTCATACACACCCAACTCCGTACGACGACGCATCACATGCTAGCACGAGTCTTTTACACAGGTTATACAATACAAGCAGCTTGTTGGAGCATAAAATGTTTCTGGCTTTCTCAAAAGCAATTACTTGTTTTTTTCCTCATACCCAATTCTTACCTTTACGCAATAATATATGTAGAGGCTCTAAGAGGGTGCTTAACCCTGGTAGGAAGTTACCAAAATAGTTAAGGAGTCCCAGGAACGACCGCAGCTCCATGACATTCTGTGGCCTGGGCGCGTTCCTGATAGCCTCTGTCTTGGCATCTGTGGGCCGAATGCCATCCGCCATGATCTTTCTCCCCAAAAACTCCACTTCTGTTGCCATGAAGACGCATTTCGACCTCTTCAGTTGCAGCCCTACGCGATACAGTCGCTGGAGGACCTCATCCAGGTTTTTTAGGTGCTCGACGGTGTCCCGACCGTGACCAATATGTCGTCCTGAAAAACCACCGTGCATGGTACCAACTTGAGTAGGCTCTCCATGTTTCTCTGGAAGATCACTGCAGCCGACCGAATTCCAAACAGGCATCTGTTGTAGATGAACAGTCCCTTGTGCGTATTGATGCAGGTGAGGCCCTTCGAAGACTCCTCCAGCTTCTGCGTCATGTAGGCCGAAGTCAGGTCGAGCTTGGTGAACGTCTTGCCTTCTGCCAGCGTCGCAAATAGGTCGTCTGCCTTAGGTAGCGGGTATTGGTTCTGTAGCCAGAAATGATTAATAGTTACTTTATAATCGCCGCAAATCCTGACAGTGCCATCACTTTTGAGTACTGGAACAATCGTGTTGGCCCATTCACTGAATTCCACTGGGGAGATGATGCCCTCGTGTTGCAGCCTGTCCAGCTCGATTTTCACTCTCTCCCTTATCATGTGAGATACCGCTCGCGCCTTGTGGTGAATGGGTCGTGCCTCTGGGACCAAGTGGATCCGCACCTTCGCCCCGGAAACGTTTCCAATGCCTGACTCAAAAAGGGAAGGAAATTTGTTACGAACCTGGGTACATGAGGCCACATCGACATGTGATAGCGCTCGGATGTCATCCCAGTTCCAGCGGATTTTTCCCAGCCAGCTCCTTCCAAGCAGTGTGGGGCCATGGCCCGGGACAATGCAGAGTGGCAGTTTGTGCACCGTGCCCTCGTAGGTGACCTTGACCATGGCGCTGCCCAGGACAGTGATAAGCTCTTTGGTATACGTTTTCAGTTTCATGTGGATGGGGCTCAGGGCTGTTGTTGCACCACAGTCTCTCAAACATCTTTTTACTCATGATGGATTGGCTAGCGCCAGTGTTCAGTTCCATGGCTATGGGTAAGCCATTCAATTTTACGTTTAGCATTATAGGTGGACATTTCGTTGAAAATATGTGTGCCCTGTGTACTTCAGCATCTGCCTCCTCTCTCTGAGGCTCGAAATTGCTTTGGTATACCATGGACCAATCGTCCTCTGCCACGTGGTGGTTAGCACGAGCTGCAAGCTCATTGGAGGTGCTCCATTGTTCCACAACTCTTCCAAACATACCCTTTGAA
This sequence comes from Pristiophorus japonicus, assembly GCF_044704955.1. Taxonomy (NCBI): domain Eukaryota; kingdom Metazoa; phylum Chordata; class Chondrichthyes; family Pristiophoridae; genus Pristiophorus; species Pristiophorus japonicus. The sequence goes on from NC_091983.1 coordinate 208,700,770, forward strand.
GCGGCATGATCAGGCTGAATGGAAGCCTTCGCAATGCCAACAAGGTGTGAATTGCCTTGCATTCATCTTTTGTTGCGGACTCTGAGTCATCTGGGTCACCTGAGGCCTGCTGGCAGTTGCAGACTCGTGGTTTCTGCCCTGTACATTTCTGCTCGCAAACACAGTTCCAGTTAATTTATGAACATTGCTAGCAGTTGTGTGCCGAGAGATTTGTTATCACTGGTGGACATAAACGCCTGTGCTATCGCAATGGCCTTACTGAGGGTCGGTGTCTCTACAATCAAAAGTTTTCATAAGATGGTCTCGTGGCCAATGCCCAGTACAAAAAAGTCTCTGAGCATCAAACTCACATTGTCCTGCAAGTCGCCTTAGCTCGGCGACGTAGCTCGCCACTTCCTGACCTTCAGATCGCTGGCACGTGTAGAATCGATACCTCGCCATCAGCACGCTCTCCCTCAGGTTAAAATGCTCCCACACCAGTGTACACAGCTCCTCATACGTCTTATCTGTGGGTTTCACTGGAGCCAGAAGATTCTTCATGAGGCTGTAGGTCGGTGCCCCGCAGACCGTGAGGAGGACCGCTCTCCTTTTTGCAGCGCTTCCTTCTCCATCCAGCTCGTTGACTACAAAGTACTGATCTAACCGTTCGACATAGGCTTCCCAGTCCTCACCCTCCAAGAACTTCTCCAGGATGCCCACAGTTTGCTGCATCTTTGCGTTGGATTCGTGTACTCGTCGCCAGTTGTTGTGTTCCTAACACAGATGAGACTGCACACAGGGAGGTTAAAGTAACAGTGAGCTCAGTCTTTATTAAGACACTCCAGAGTGAGGAGCAGGCCTTAGGGGCCGGCTTATGTACAGTGCTCCCAAGGGATGAGACCCCTTGGGACTTCAGGGGATGCGCTCCCTGGTGGCGGAACAAGGGAGTGCATGCTTTACAGATACACAACAGTATTGTTGGGGTTGTTGAAGGCGATTTGTAAAACATCCCTCTGTTGGTTTATTTCGTTGTGACTGATAATACCACTACTTTGTGCAAAACTCTTTTATACCATAATTTGGTGATACTTTTGTGTTGTTTTGCCTAATTGTTTTCACATAAAATAGGCAGTTGGCCTCTGTGTCAGAGCTGTGCAGTATTATTTTATCTAACTTTGACTGTTAAAACTTCCCGTTGGTCATACTTGTCCTTCAGGTTTTGAATTGCTAATTTTTTTTTTATATTTGAATTGCTAATTGTGGCATAACATAGTGCATCTGATTCACTTTTTTTGTTGCTTATTTCTAAAAAGTTCTTTCCGTCTCCTCGCTCCATCCTCTTTTTTGTGGTTATGGTTCCACAGGCTCCAGGTACCCTGTAGTATCTCACCCAAGTATTATTATTCATGTTTGAGTCTTGATATGGTTATGTGACCATGCGAAGCATGGCAGCCAAAATCAATTCTTTTCTCTCCCAGCAACTATACACATGCATTTCCTGCTTATGGCCACCAAATCAGGAGCGAGAAACCTGGATGACTTTTTCCTCCCTAACCCAGAAATGCTAAGGCCAAGTGTAGCAGTCATCCCCTGCCCAGCTGAGATCAGTTAACTCAGTACAGACAGATGGGTTAGTCCTGGAACCTCACTGATTTCACTGAGCTATCAGTGTTATCTGGACCCAAAAGCTTGTTACCTACTTATATTTTTGCATTTTGTTTCCTATGTTTCTCTCCTAGTTTTTTTCAGGTCTTTTTCAAATTTGCAATTCCGTGATGTAGTCTAATAGGATAAGGCTGTAGCCAACTCTGTCTCTGACTTTCCCTCATCCCGGTCCCTATGGGGATACAGCCAGCGTCCACTTAGATGCACTCTACACTAGAATAGTTGAGACCGAGAACTCCGTAAAGTGACTAAAATGAAACGTGCATACCACCCATTGGTGTTTTCTGGGGGTGATCAAGATATGGATCTAATTCCCTGTATACAGATGAAAAGATGCTGACTAGTATTCTAACTGATGTTTTGAACAAGATTTTATTTTCTGCCTTGTATATGAACCAAGTGGAATTTATTAAAGATGGACTGGTGACAGATAACTCTTTTAAAGATACATAATGCAAGTTAGGCTATCTAGAGTTATGATCGCATACAATGAGAAAATTATACTTGGAAAGGTAGAGATCATCTAATTGATGCACATGGTTTATTCCAACCCATTGTTTACAGTTCACTCTGTATTTGACCCATTCCATTTGTCCAGGTGTACTAGGTACATTATTGCCACTACTGTTCCACTTTTAAGAAATAAATATTTCCATTTATATAGCACCTTTCAGGATATCCCAAGCACTTTTGAGTCAATTAAGTACCTTGAAGTGTAGTCACTGTTGTAATGTAGGAAATGCGGCAGTCCATTTTGCTGTTTTATTTAATTTTATACAGTAGGTTTGCACACTCTTATGACAGGATTTCAAACAGCTGCCTGAATCTAACCCAAGAATCCCAAAAGTTATTTTACTGCATGCTGCCTGGAATTTAGTGTTGTTTCAAGCGTACTCTTAAGGACCTCTTAACATTCCTAGCTCAGCGAGGACCCCTAGTGTCCTCTGTACAAAAGCACAATTTATATTGGCATTCATTTTAAAGGGCTCAATTTTCCCCAAAGCATTTTTTTGACGTACTTGAAGAGTTACGCCCGATTTTTTGGGGGCCTAAAAAAAAATCCAAGTTTCCCCGTTGGATTTCTTCATTTTGGCGTGGTGTAACCCGACTTTTAGTTTTGGGGGTGGAGCCTTGATCGGGCTGCCATGGTAACAAGGGACACATTGCGAGCTGAGGCTGCATAGTGAAGCATACAGCCAGCTCTCAACACATTAAAAGAATTCAAAAACACATAGCAGCAACTTACCTCCAAGCCCTCTCTCTCTCTGTGTGAACCGGGGACTGAGAATGGGACCGGACAGTGTGTGTGAACCTGGGACTGAGAATGGGACCAGACAGTGTGTGTGAACCTGGGACTGAGAATGGGACCGGACAGTGTGTGTGAACCGGGGACTGAGAATGGGACCAGACAGTGTGTGTGAACCTGGGACTGAGAATGGGACCGGACAGTGTGTGTGAACCTGGGACTGAGAATGGGACCGGACAGTGTGTGTGAACCGGGGACTGAGAATGGGACCGGACAGTGTGTGTGAACCTGGGACTGAGAATGGGACCAGACAGTGTGTGTGAACCTGGGACCGAGAATGGGACCAGACAGTGTGTGTGAACCTGGGACCGAGAATGGGACCAGACTGTGTGTGTGAACCTGGGACCGAGAATGGGACCAGACTGTGTGTGTGAACCGGGGACTGAGAATGGGACCGGACAGTGTGTGTGAACCGGGGACTGAGAATGGGACCAGACTGTGTGTGTGAACCGGGGACTGAGAATGGGACCGGACAGTGTGTGTGAACCGGGGACTGAGAATGGGACCAGACTGTGTGTGTGAACCGGGGACTGAGAATGGGACCGGACAGTGTGTGTGAACCGGGGACTGAGAATGGGATCGGACAGTGTGTGTGAACTGGGGACTGAGAATGGGACCAGACAGTGTGTGTGAACCGGGGACTGAGAATGGGACCAGACTGTGTGTGTGAACCGGGGACTGAGAATGGGACCAGACAGTGTGTGTGAACCGGGGACTGAGAATGGGACCAGACAGTGTGTGTGAACCGGGGACTGAGAATGGGACCAGACAGTGTGTGTGAACTGGGGACTGAGAATGGGACCAGACAGTGTGTGTGAACCGGGGACTGAGAATGGGACCAGACTGTATGTGTGAACTGGGGACTGAGAATAGGACCAGACTGTGTGTGTGAACCGGGGACTGAGAATGGGACCGGACAGCCTTCGGATGGGGTTGAAGGTAAGTTGCTGCTATGTGTTTTCCAATTCTTTCAGTGTGTCCGGGCATCTGCTGCGCCGATTTCCTTAACTCTCCGGAAGGTTTTTCTGTAGAGACTACATATGCTGGCCTAAGCACAACTGGAGTAACTCAGCTGGCCAAACTTCCCTAAATGGCCAGAATTGGTGCGGGTGGCAGGTTACGCCCCCTTTGGCTGAAAAAAAAAACTGACCTAAAAAAATTATAACTAACTGAGTTACACTGGTGCATATTGATTGGGGAAACTGTTTTTTCAACTTAGGCCAAAAAGAGCAGCCTGCTCCCAAAAAAATGGTGCAAGTCACTGGGGGAAAACACAGGTTACGATGAAAGAATCAATAGCAATTGATAAAAATAAATTGAGGAATTCACTGATAAGCGTATGGACGTACATCTGAGCTCACAAAACTGGTATTACTGCCTTAACAAAGCATTTACATCACATGCCTGGTGAGTGCTGCGTGATACTGCTCACGCTAATTTACAGCCAGCAGCCATAGTTGAATTGAGGCCAAGCTAACCTGTACAGATGGAGAAAAATTAACGTGGACAAATGCAAAGACATGAGATTGGGAAAGGATAATAAACAACTGCAATACAAGCGACACAACACAGGAGAGGAATTTGGAGTACTGCTGGAAAGATCACAGAAACCATTCGCAAAATTTGCAGCAGTAGAAAGGAAAGCAAATAGGACCTTGAGATATATTGTCAGAGGAATAGAATGCAAATCTCAAGAAATGATGCTGAATTCATATGGAACATTAGTTTGGCCGCACCTGGAATACCATCTACAATTCTGGTCACCATATTATAACAGCCGAGAGGGTGCATCAAAGAATAAATAAAGTGATAGCTGAATTTTGAGGAGAGGCGGCAGGATTTGGAAATGTTTACAATGGAGAAGAGAAAGTGCCAGGGTGATCTTATTCATGATCCTAAAGGGCACACACAATATCATCATCATAGGCAGTCCCTCGGAATCGAGGAAGGCTTGCTTCCACTCTTAAAATGAGTCCTTAGATGGTTGAACAGTCCAATACGAGAACCACAGTCCCTGTCACAGGTGGGACAGATAGTCGTTGAGGGAAAGGGTGGGTGGGACAGATTTGCCACACGCTCTTTCCGCTGCCTGCGCTTGATTTCTGCATCCTCTCAGCGATGAGACTCGAGGTGCTCAGCGCCCTCCCGGATGTACTTCCTCCACTTAGGGCGGACTTTGACCAGGGACTCCCAGATGGTGAACTTTTTGAGGGAGGCTTTGAGGGTGTCCCTGTAACGTTTCCTCTGTCCACCTTTGGCTCATTTGCCATGAAGGAATTCCTAGTAGAGCACTTGCTTTGGGAGTCTCGTGTTTGGCATGCGAACAATGTGGCCTGCCCAGCGGAGCTGATCAAGTGTGGTCAGTGCTTCAATGCTGGGGATGTTGGCCTGGTCGAGGACGCTAATGTTGGTGCATCTGTCGTCCCGGGGATTTACAGAATCTTGCGGAGGCATTGCTTGTGGTATTTCTCCAGCAACTTGAGGTGTCTACTGTACATGGTCCATGTCTCTGAGCCATACAGGAGGGCGGGTATGACTACAGCCCTGGAGACCATTAGCTTGGTGACAGTTTTGAGGGCCTGGTCTTCAAATACTCTTTTCCTCAGGTGGCTGAAGGCTGCACTGGTGCACTGGAGGCGGTGTTGAATCTCGTCGTCAATGTCTGCTCTTGTTGATAAGAGGCTCCCAAGGTTTGGGAAATGGTCCACGTTGTCTAGGGTCATGCCATGGATCTTGATGACTGGGGGGCAGTGCTGTGCGGCAAGGACAGGCTGGTGGAGGACCTTTGTCTTACAGACGTTTAGCGTAAGGCCCATGCTCAGTAAATCTCAGTACAACTCAGTAAATCTCAGTACAACTCAGTAAGTGCGTCGACTATGTCCTGGAGTTGAGATGAGGGTTGGGGCAATGACGCAGTCCTGTTTGACCCTGGTTCGGAAGTGGATTGGGTCTGAAATGGATCCGTTGGTAAGGATCATTGCTTGCATGTCATCATGGAGCAGGCGGAGGATGGTGACTAACTTTTAGGGGCATCCAAAACGGAGGAGGATGCGCCATAGACCCTCGCAGTTGACAGTGTCAAAGGCCTTTGTAAGGTCGAAGAAGGCCATGTAGAAGGGTTCTGTTCCCTGCATTTTTCCTGCAGCTGTTGCGCTGCAAAAATCATGTCTGTTGTGCACCGTAGGGGACCAAATCCACACTGTGACTCCGGGAGGAGCTCCTCAGCCACAGGGAGAAGACGGTTCCGGAGGACTCTAGCGACGACTTTCCCAGTGGCTGATAACAGGGAGATTCCTCTGTAGTTGCCGCAGTCGGACTTGTCCCCTTTTTTAAAGATGGTCACAATCACTGTATCTCTGAGATCTCCCAGCATGCTCTCCTACCTCCAGATGAGAGAGATGAGGTCATGTATTCACGCCAGCAGTGCCTCTCCGCCATACTTCAATGCCTCAGCAGGGATTCCATCCACACCCATAGCCTTGTTGTTCTTAAGCTGTCTTATGGCTTTTTCTACCTTGAGCTTTTACTGAGGTGGTGGCGGGTAGCATGCTGCGGGATGGAGTCAAGAACACTCGAGTCAAAGGCAGAGTCTCGATTGAGGAGAACTTCGAAGTGCTCCTTCCAGCAGGCCCTGACTGCCTCGGTGTCCTTGATGAGTGTTTCCCCGTTCTTGGCCAGCAGTGGGGTGGGCCCTTGGGTGTTTGGACCATAGGTGGCCTTGACTACAATGAAGAATCCTCACGCATCATGGCTGTCGGCCAGCTGCTGTATCTCTTGTGCTTTCTCCATCCATCACCTGTTCTTTAGGTCCTGGGTTTTTTGTTGGATCTCAGTCTTGAGCCATCTGTAATGCTGCTTTGCTGCTCCTGAGTTGGGTTGCTGTTTAAGGCTCAGAAATGCCCTGCGCTTACGATCTATTAGCTCTTGGATCTCCTGATCATTCTCATCAAACCAATCCTGGTGTTTCCTGGTTGAGCGACCAAGCGTCTCTTTGCAGGCACTGGTCATGGAGGCCTGGAGGGTAGACTAAGTGCTATGGGCATTCTGCATCTCGGGGTCATTAAGGCATGCCAGGTTAGCTGTGAGGTGCTATTGGGCTTCTCCATGACGGCACTCGGGCCTCCTTGACAATGGCTGGACCTCTCCTTCCCCACAGGTGACCTCCTCCTATGATGGCAGTTGGTCTCCCCTCCTCCTTCAGCAACGACTGGAGCTCTCCTTCCCCACTGCTGACCTTCTCCTCCTCCAACATGTGGTGAGTACCATGGCTGTGATCTCCTGACCTTCCACTCTGAACTCCAGTGAGCCACTGACCCTCCCAATGCCTGCCCCAATCAAGCCTCAGACCACCTACCATCAAGGGCGCTACTCAGCAGCGAGCCTGCGGCCAACATCTCGCCATAGGCAACTAGGCCCATATAGCAGTGCCTGGTCTCCAGTCATCTTGGACCTCCTTGCCACTGGATCAAGACCTTGCTCAGCTAAGCCCGTGTGGTAGCCAGTGTGCAACAACCACCCCACATTAAAAGAACTCACGCACAGGCATCTTTTGCTCCTCTAACATGAAGTTCGGGACATGGAACATCAGGACCCTCATGGACAACTCCAACAGCGACTGGCCGAAACGCTGCATCGCCATAGTTGCCTGGGAACTTCGACGCTTTGATATTGACATCGCCGCCCTAAGCGAGATCCGGTGGGCAGGGGAAGGCCAGCTCAAGGAACAAGGTGGAAGTTACACCTTCTTCTGGAAAGGGAAACCAGAGGAAGAACGCCGCCACCACAGAGTCGGATTTGCCATCAAAAACAAGCTGGTCGATCGCCTCATAAACTCCCCCTGCAGGGTTAACGAACGCCTCATAACTCTTCGACTAACCCTATCCTGGAATCAATGCGCCACAGTCATCAATGTGTATGCCCCAACACTCGATGCAACAGATGAGACCAAAAAGGGTTTTTACTCCAACCTCGACAAACTGATCCTCCTCGGTGACTTCAACGCCAGGGTCGGCAAGGACACTGCCCTCTGGGGAGGCGTGATTGGCAGAGATGGGGTAGGAAAAACCAACTCCAGCGGTATTCTACTCCTGACAAAATGTCTAGACCATGAACTTGTCATCGCCAACACCTTGTTCCGTCAGAGGGACAAATACAAGGCATTGTGGCAACACCCTCACTCCAAACACTAGCACCTGTTCGACTATGTCATTGTCCAAGCCAGGGATCGCAAGGATGTGTGCATCACCCGCTCATGACAGGAGCTGACGACTGCTGGACGGACGACTGCCTAATCCGATGCATCATTGATATCAACACAGACAATATACAAAGACATGAATGTATGGGCCCTGAATTTGAAGTTGGCATGACTTAGAAACATAGAAACATAGAAAATAGGTGCAGGAGCAGGCCATTCAGCCCTTCTAGCCTGCACCGCCATTCAACGAGTTCATGGCTGAACATGAAACTTCAGTACCCACTTCCTGCTTTCACGCCATACCCCTTGATCCCCCGAGTAGTAAGGACTTCATCTAACTCCCTTTTGAATATATTTAGTGAATTGGCCTCAACTACTTCCTGTGGTAGAGAATTCCACAGGTTCACCACTCTCTGGGTGAAGAAGTTTCTCCTTATCTCGGTCCTAAATGGCTTACCCCTTATCCTTAGACTGTGACCCCTGGTTCTGGACTTCCCCAACATTGGGAACATTCTTCCTGCATCCAACCTGTCCAAACCCGTCAGAATTTTAAACGTTTCTATGAGGTCCCCTCTCACTCTTCTGAACTCCAGTGAATACAAGCCCAGTTGATCCAGTCTTTCTTGATAGGTCAGTCCCACCATCCCGGGAATCAGTCTGGTGAATCTTCGCTGCACTCCCTCAATAGCAAGTATGTCCTTCCTCAAGTTAGGAGACCAAAACTGTACACAATACTCCAGGTGTGGCCTCACCAAGGCCCTGTACAACTGTAGCAACACCTCCCTGCCCCTGTACTCAAATCCCCTCGCTATGAAGGCCAACATGCCATTTGCTTTCTTAACCGCCTGCTGTACCTGAATGCCAACCTTCAATGACTGATGTACCATGACACCCAGGTCTCGTTGCACCTTCCCTTTTCCTAATCTGTCACCATTCAGATAATAGTCTGTCTCTCTGTTTTTACCACCAAAGTGGATAACCTCACATTTATCCACATTATACTTCATCTGCCACGCATTTGCCCACTCACCTAACCTATCCAAGTCACTCTGTAGCCTCATAGCATCCTCCTCGCAGCTCACACTGCCACCCAACTTAGTGTCATCCGCAAATTTGGAGATACTACATTTAATCCCCTCGTCTAAATCATTAATGTACAATGTAAACAGCTGGGGCCCCAGCACAGAACCCTGCGGTACCCCACTAGTCACTGCCTGCCATTCCGAAAAGTACCCATTTACTCCTACTCTTTGCTTCCTGTCTGACAACCAGTTCTCAATCCACGTCAGCACACTACCCCCAATCCCATGTGCTTTAACTTTGCACATTAATCTCCTGTGTGGGACCTTGTCGAAAGCCTTCTGAAAGTCCAAATATACCACATCAACTGGTACTCCTTTGTCCACTTTATTGGAAACATCCTCAAAAAATTCCAGAAGATTTGTCAAGCATGATCTCCCTTTCACAAATCCATGCTGACTTGGACCTATCATGTCACCATTTTCCAAATGCGCTGCTATGACATCCTTAATAATTGATTCCATCATTTTACCCACTACTGAGGTCAGGCTGACCGGTCTATAATTCCCTGCTTTCTCTCTCCCTCCTTTTTTAAAAAGTGGGGTTACATTGGCTACCCTCCACTCGATAGGAACTGATCCAGAGTCAATGGAATGTTGGAAAATGACTGTCAATGCATCCGCTATTTCCAAGGCCACCTCCTTAAGTACTCTGGGATGCAGTCCATCAGGCCCTGGGGATTTATCGGCCTTCAATCCCATCAATTTCCCCAACACAATTTCCCGACTAATAAAGATTTCCCTCAGTTCCTCCTCCTTAATAGACCCTCTGACCACTTTTATATCCGGAAGGTTGTTTGTGTCCTCCTTAGTGAATACTGAACCAAAGTACTTGTTCAATTGGTCTGCCATTTCTTTGTTCCCCGTTATGACTTCCCCTGATTCTGACTGCAGGGGACCTACGTTTGTCTTTACTAACCTCTTTCTCTTTACATACCTATAGAAACTTTTGACAGCGAATTCTCAGCCATCATACCGCCTTTGAAACATATGCAAGTTCGGGATTTCCGCATGCACTAAATCCCATACTTGCAATCTGTCAAGTGACAAATACACAGAAGCTTCACTGAATCTTTCACCTCCTATAGAAATTAACGTGCTGGTGAAAAGTTGGACTAATTGCCCACCTACTTCCAAAGTAATTACGCTTTCAATTTTTAAGTTTTGTGCAAGCAGGTGCAGGAAGGCTGTTAAACACACAACACAATTAATAGATGCCATCGATTGTGTTATATATGTGAACTTGTATTTACTCTGTATAGCCACCAGAGGGCTCATTCCCCAGAGTCCCAAGGGATCCCATAATCCCTTGGGAGCACAGGTATTTAAGAAAGCTTCACAGGTTGGAGAGGCACTCTGGAAACCTGCAATAAAAGATTAAGGTCACACTTTACTTTGAGCTAACAGTGTTCAGTCTGACTCTTTCTCCATACACTACAACTGGCGACAAGATACAGATAGCAAACCCAAAGATGCAGAGAACAGTGGGCATCCTGGAGAAATTTTCGGAGGGAGATGATTGGGAAAATTTTGTGGAGCGACTCAATCGCTACTTCATGGCCAACGAGCTCGATGGGGAAGAGAGCGCTGCCAAACGAAGGGCGATCCACCTCACCGTCTGTGGGGCACCAACGTATGGCCTCATGAAGAATCTGCTCACTCCAGCGAAACCCACGGAGAAATCGTACGACAATTTGTGCACACTGGTCCGAGAGCATTTGAATCCGACGGAAAGCGTTCTGATGGCGAGGTACCGGTTCTACACCTACAAAAGATCTGAAGGCCAGGAAGTGGCGAGTTATGTCGCTGAGTTAAGACACCTTGCAGGACATTGCGAATTTGAAGGACATTTGGAGCACATGCTCAGAGACTTTTTTGTACTTGGCATTGGCCACAAAACCATACTTTGCAAACTTTTGACTGTAGAGACCCCAACCTTGAGTAAGGCCAAAGCGATAGCCCAGGCGTTCATTGCCACCAGTGACAATACTAAGCAAATCTCTCAATACACAAGTGCTGCTACAAGTATTGTGAACAAAGTGATGTTGTTTTCGAATCGTAACATACAGGGCAGGTCACACATACCTGCAGTTACATGTCCACAGATGTCTCAGGGTCCATCATCAAGGGTGATGAATGCAAGGCCATTAACACCTTGTTGGGGCTGCGGGGGTGATCATCATTTCCATTCATGTCGATTCAAAGGATACATTTGCAAGGGCTGTGGAACAATGGGACACCCCCAACGATTGTGCAGGCGAGCTGCTAAGCCTGTTAAACCTGCAAACCACCAGGTTGCTGAGGAGGATCACGACAAAACAGAGCCTCAGATAGAGGAGGTAGAGGTACATGGGGTACACACATGCACCACAAATTGTCCCCCGATAATGCTGAATTTTGAACCAAATGGACTCCCGGTGTCAATGGAGCTGGACACGGGCGCAAGCCAGTCCATCATGGACAAAAAGACTTTCGAAAGGTTGTGGTGCAACAAGGCCTCAAGGCCAGTCTTAACTCCAATTCGCACAAAACTAAGAACTTACACAAAAAAACTGATTCCTGTAATCGGCAGTGCTACCGTAAAGGTCTCCTACGATGGAGCGGTGCACAAGTTATCACTCTGGGTGGTACTGGGCGATGGTCCCATGCTGCTCGGCAGGAGCTGGCTCGGAAAGATACGCTGAAACTGGGATGACATCCGAGCGCTATCGCCCACTGATGACACTTCGTGTATCCAGGTCTTAAACAAATTTCCTTCACTGTTCGAACCAGGCATTGGGAAATTCCAAGGAGCAAAAGTGCAGATCCACCTAAATCTGGGGGCACGACCCATCCATCACAAGGCGAGAGCAGTACCGTACATGATGAGAGAAAGGGCATCATCTCACCAATTGAGTTCAGCGAGTGGGCCAGTCCTATTGTCCCAGCCCTCAAGGGAGTCAGCACCGTCAGAATCTGTGGCGATTGCAAAATAATTACCAATCGTTTCTCCCTGCAGGACCTATACCCACTGCCAAAAGCCGACGACCTCTTTGCAACGCTGGTGGGAGGAAAGACGTTCACGAAGCTGGATCTGACTTCAGCCTACATGATGCAGGAATTGGAGGAATCATCGAAGGCCCTCACCTGCATCAACACGCAGAAAGGTTTTTTTGTTTATAACAGATGTCCATTTGGAATCAGATCAGCGGCAGCGATATTCCAGAGAAACATGGAAAGTTTACTGAAGTCGGTCTCGCACACCGTGGTCTTCCAGGACGACATCTTGGCCACAGGCCGGAACACTGTTGAGCACCTGCAGAACCTGAAGGAGGTTCTTAGTCTACTCAACCACGTGGGACTCAGGTTAAAACACTCAAAATGCGTTGTCCTGGCGCCTGAAGTGGAGTTCCTGGGAAGGAGGATTGCGGCGGACGGCATCATGCCCACCAACGCGAAGACGGAGGCAATCAAGAACGCACCAATGCCACAGAACGTGACGGAGCTGCGGTCGTTTCTGGGACTCTTGAACTACTTTGGTAACTTCTTACCGGGTCTCAGCACACTGCTAGAACCACTACATGTCTTACTACGAAAAGGGGGCGAATGGGTTTGGGGCCAAAGCCAAGAAAATGCCTTTGTAAAAGCGAGAAAATTGTTATGCTCAAACAAATTGCTTGTGTTGTATGATCCATGTAAGCGTTTGGTACTAGCATGTGATGCGTCGTCATAGGGCGTTGGGTGTGTATTGCAACAAGCTAATGATTTCAGGAAACTGCAACCGGTTGCTTATGCATCCAGGTGTCTGTCTAAGGTTGAGAGAGCCGACAGCACGATTGAAAAAGAAGCGTTAGCGTGTGTCTATCGGGTAAAGAAAATGCATCAATATCGTTTGGGCTAAAATTTGAATTGGAAACTGACCATAAGCCACTTATATCCCTGTTTTCCGAGAGTAAAGGGATAAATACCAATGCATCGGCCCGCATCCAGAGATGGGCGCTCACGTTGTCCGCATACAACTACGCCATCCGCCACAGGCCAGGCACACAAAACTGTGTCAATGCTCCCAGTAGGCTGCCATTGCCCACCATGGGGGTGGAAATGGCGCAGCCCGCAGATCTAGCCATGGTTATGGAAGCATTTGACAGTGAACAATCACCCGTCACTGCCCGGCAGATCAAAACTTGGACAAGCCAGGATGCCTTATTATCTCTAGTAAAAAGCTGTGTGCTTCACGGAAGCTGGTCCAGTGCAGGAAGAGATAAAGCCGGTCTAGCGGCGCAAAGATTAAATGTCAATACAGGCAGACTGCCTTCTGTGGGGCAATCGAGTAGTGGTCCCCAAGAAGGGCAGAGACAACTTCATCAATGACCTCCACTGAACCCACCCAGGCATCGTAATGATGAAAGCGATAGCCAGATCCCACGCGTGGTGGCCCGGTATCAATGCGGACTTATAGTCCTGCGTTCACAGATGTAATACATGCTTGCAGTTAAGCAATGTACCCAGGGAGGCGCCGCTAAGTTTATGGTCTTGGCCCTCCAAACCATGGTCTATGGTACACGTCGACGATGCAGGCTCGTTCTTGGATAAAATGTTCCTTGTGGTTGTAGACGCGTACTCCAAGTGGATTGAATGTGAGATAATATCAGCTAGCACATCTGCTGCCACTACTAAAAGCCTGCGGGCCATGCTTTCTACTCACGGCTTACCCGATGTTCTGGTGAGCGACAAAGTGCCATGTTTTACCAGTGCTGAGTTCAAAGAGTTCATGACCCGTAATGGCAAACATGTCACATCTGCCCCGTTTAAACCAGCGTCCAATGGTCAGGCAGAGAGAGCAGTGCAAACCATCAAGCAAGGCTTGAAGAGGGTAACAGAAGGCTTACTGCAGACTTGCCTATCCCGAGTCCTGCTTAGCTACCGCACAAGACCACGCTCACTCACTGGGATCCCACCTGCTGAACTGCTCATGAAAAGATCACTTAAGACAAGGCTCTCGTTAGTTCACCCTGATCTATATGAACAGGTAGAGAGCAAGCGGCTTCAACAAAGTGCATACCATGATAGCGCAAATGTGTCACGCGAGATTGAAGTCAATGATCCTGTATTTGTATTAAATTATGGACAAGGTCCCAAGTGGCTTCCCGGCACTGTCATGGCCAAAGAGGAGAGCAGGGTGTTTCGGGTCAAACTTTCAAATGGACTCATTCACTGGAAACATTTGGACCAAATCAAACTCAGATTCACGGACTACCCTGAGCAACCCACCTTGGACGCTACTTTTTTTGATCCCCCAACATACACACCAGTGGCAACCGACACCACGGTTGACCACGAAGCAGAACCCATCATTCACAGCAGGGCCCAACACACCAGGCAGCCCAGCAAGGCCAGCTGCACAGCAGCCCAGCAAGGGCCCAACAAATGATTCAACAACACCAGCTTTCACACCGAGGCGATCAACCAGGCCAAGAAGGGCCCCAGATCGACTCACATTGTAAATAGTTACCCTATTGACTTTGGGTGGAATGTTGTTATATATGTGAACTTGTATTTACTCCGTACAGCCACCAGAGGGCTCATTCCCCAGAGTCCCAAGGAATCCCATTATGCCTTGAGAGCACAGGTATTTAAGAAGGCTTTACAGGTTGGAGAGGCACTCTGGAGACCTGCAATAAAAGACTACGGTCACATTTTACTTTGAGCTCACAGTGTTCAGTCTGACTCTTTCTCCATACACTACAAATTGTACATAGCCCCATTAGGCTGTGTAAGCTGCAAGAAAATGGTTTAAGATCAGCCAATGCAAAGTTAGAACAATCATTTTAGATTGCCATTTTTATTTTTATTTAAATGATGAGAACGGAAGTATTTTTATTTTTAGATGTCCCAAACATGTGTCACCAGGTGGTATGTTTAGTGTTGTAATTACCTAGATATTTTATCTAATATACGTCACCGGGGACAATGACTGTCTCGGTATTTACAGTAACATTACCACATCATAGAATGATCTCGAACCAAAACATGAACTTGTTTCCCATCCCAGTTCAAGAATGAAGCATGATGATTAACGCAGTTTGAGATAAAGTTCTGCGTATGTACAAATCTTTGTTGTAGGATGCGCTCCTGTATGAAACACTAGTAAATGTCAGCATGCCACAATGCTGAGACAGGCTCTGGCAACGATTATTCCAGCCACTTTGTCTAGCAGTGTAGATCAAATGAATTTCATGGTGCGTGTTTATTTCTGCCATCAGTCAGCTGCGAGCTGAAGCTACGCACAGACACACCAGCTACAGGTGGTATTAAAGGAGGCAAGACCCGAATGAAATAGGCTAAGAATCAGGGAGTAAAAGAAGCACCGCCCCACATGATCCCAGGTTTGCATATGCACAACGGTGCGCTCCTGGGCTCCGTGGGGGGAGTACAGTGCCAGGTATGTGCGGGTTATCTTGCGATGTTAGCGGTGTACTCCTTAACTTCGCCGCTGACTGCAAATTCAGGCCCATTAAATTGACGAGCAGGAAAAGACCGTCAAGCCTGTCCAAAAATGTCAATGCCCCTGATCAATGTTAATATAGTCACAAAATTCAGAAGAGGCGTAAACATTCGAAGGAGGATGAAATGACAATTCCGATTTAACTATTTTATCCAGACAGTGGTGAATGTATGGAATTAGCTTCCAGGGGAGGCAGTGGGGGTTGATTGCATTAACAAAGTCAAGAAAAAGTTGGATATGGAGAAAAACTGATAGAGGGGTATAACAGTTGTTGTGGGATTATGATATTAGCTAGACACTGTGACCAGACAGATGGACTGCTATGGTCTTTTCCAGTTCTATATATTCTGATGTACAGCCAACAAACACAGTCAAACAGAAAGCAAGCTAACCTGTAGCAGTCTTACATGCCTGAAAACAGTAGAAAGTTGGAAGACTTGCCATGTCAGCTACAGAATCATGCTCAGCACAGGACCACCAAAGGAGGGAGGAGAAAAAAACATAAACAACAACATTTTCAGCAAAGTCCATGAATAGTAATATGAACTTCCATTCTCACATGTTTAATATTGAATCGTAGAATGTTACAGGGCAGAAGGAGGCCATTTGGCCCACTGTGCCTTCGCCAGCTCTTTGGTAGAGCTATCCAATGAGTTCCACACCCCTGCCTTTCGCCATAGGCCTGCAAATGTTTCCATTTCAAGTATTTATCCAATTCCCTTTTGAAGGTTATTATTAATATTATTAGCTACCCTTTACCCTTACTCTCTGCCATCTGTCTCAAAGTCAGATGGCTTCAAGACAGAAAGCAGAGAGTAGGGGTAAAGGGTAGCTATTCAAAGTCACACAACGTGTCAGGTGGGGTCCCACAAGGATCAGTGCTGTTCACAATTTATATTAACAATTTAGACTTTGGAATCAAAAACACAATTTCGAAATTTGCAGATGACACCAAACTGTGGGGATAGTCAATACTGAGGAGGACTGCAACAAAATACAAGAAGATATTAATAAACTTGCAGTATATTCAACACAGTTAAGTGTGAGGTATTACAGTTTGGTAAGAAAAATAAGGAGGTCACATATTACGTGGAAAAGAAGAATCTAAATCGGGTAGAGGAACAAAGGGATCTCAGAGTACACATACACAAATTACTAAAAGTAGTGACGCAGGTTAATAAGGCCATAAAAAAGGCAAACCAAGCAGTAGGGTTTATTTCTAGAGGGATAGAATTGAAAAGTAGAGAAGTTATACTAAACTTGAATCGAACTTTGGTTTGACCACACTTGCATTACTGTGTACAATTCTGGTCAACGTAGTATAAAAAGAATATAGAGGCACTGGAGAGAATGCAAAAAAGATTTACAAGATAGTACCAGAAATGCGAGGTTATACCTATCAGGAAAGAATGAACATGTTAGGCTTCTTTTCTCTTCAAAAGACAAGGCTGAGGGGTGACCTAAGAGAGATCTTTAAAATTACGTGGGCATGGACTGGTTGGGCTCAATGCCCCATTTCTGTGCTGTATATTCTATGACACAGAGAGAGTGTTTTCACTTGTGGGGAAGAGCAAAACTAGAGGCCATCAATACAAGATAGTCACCAAAAAATCAAATAGGGAATTCAGAAGAAACTTCTTTACCCAGAGTGGTGAGAATGTGGTTGAGGCATTTAAGGGGAGGCTAGATGAGAATTTGAAGAAGGGATTAGAGCGTAATGCTGATAGACCTAGGTAAGGAAAGACAGGAGGAGGCTCGAGTGGAGCATAAACGACTGGTTGGACCGAATAGCCTGTTTCTGAGATATATATTCTATGTCATTCTATGTCATTATTGAATCTGCTTCCACCACTCTTTCAGGCAGTACATTCCAGATCATAACAACTCACAGTATAATAAAATTCTCCTCATCTCACATAAATCTGTGTCCTTTGGTTACTGACCCTTCTGCCACTGGAAAAAGCCTCTTTATTTACTCTATCAAAACCCTTCATGATGTAAGGGTTAAGTAAAGTAAAATATTAAAACGAAGTGAGTCAACTGGAAATGTATTGAACCCTCTTGTAAAAATTCTAAAATAAGGCTACTGAAAGGTGGAGTGGATTTAAACACCACTGGGACCCAGGCTTCAAATTAACACAGGTTGGTGTACTGCAGCTCGTCTTGCTCCCTGGCTGCTCTCGGTACCTATTCAAAATGCATCTGAGAAAACGGAGCTCGATTTCTAGTAGCTACAGTTCCACTACCATCATCATAGGCAGTCCCTCGAAATCAAGGGAGACTTGCTTCCACTCTAAAAGTGAGTTCTTAGGTGACTGAACAGTCCAATGCGGAATTACAATCTCTGTCACAGGTGGGACAGACAGTCATTGAAGGAAAGGGACTGGTTTGCCGCACGCTCCTTCCGCTGCCTACGCTTGTTTTCTGCATGCTCTCGGCGACGAGACTCGAGGTGCTCAGAGCCCTCCCAGATGCTCTTCCTCCACTTAGGGTGGTCTTTGGCCAGAGACTCCCAGGTGTTGGTGGGGATGTTGCATTTTATCAAGGAGGCTTTGAGGGTGTCCTTAAAACATTTCCTCTGCCTACCTGGGGCTCGCTTGCCATGTAGGAGTTCCGAGTAGAGCGCTTGCTTTGGGAGTCTTGTGTCAGGCATGCGAACAATGTGGCCCGCCCAGCGGAACAGGTCGAGTGTGATCAGTGCTTTGATCTGGGGATGTTGGCCTGATCAAGAACGCTAACGTTGGTGCAGCTGTCCTCCCAAGGGATTTTCAGGATCTTGTGGAGACATCGTTGGTGGTATTTCTCCAGCAATTTGAGGTGTCTACTGTATATGGTTCCACTATACAAATCCAACCAGAATGCCTTGTGCAGGTTCCCTGATAGCAAGGCCAGTTTATCAGTGAGTAGCTGAGTCACAGTAGGACCTCAAAGGTAATAATCTCAGGATTGCTACCAGTGTCATGTGCTAGTCAGAGTAGGAATAGCAGGATAGTTCAGATGAGTATGTAGCTTGAGGAATGGTGCAAGGCGGAGGGATTCAAATTCCTGGGACATTGGAACCGGTTCTGGGGGAGGTGGAACCAGTACAAACCGGATAGTCTGCACCTGGGCAGGATCGGAACCAATGTCCTGGGGAGAGTGTTTGCTAGTGCTGTTGGGGAGGGTTTAAACTAATATGGCAAGGGGATGAGAATCTATGCAGGGAGGCAGAAGGAAGTAAAAACGGGGCAGAAGCAAAAGGTAGGAAGGAGAAAAGTAAGAGTGGAGGGCAGAGAAATCAAGGGCAAAAATCAAAAAGGGACACATTACAACATAATTCTAAAAGGACAAAGAGTGCTAAAAAAAACAAGCCTGAAGGCTTTGAGTCTCAATGCGAGGAGCATTCGTAATAAGGTGGATGAATTAACTGCGCAGATAGCTGTTAATGGATATGATGTAATTGGGATTACGGAGACATGGCTCCAGGGTGACCAAGGCTGGGAACTCAACATCCAGGGGTATTGAATATTCAAAAATGATAGATAGAAAGGAAAAGGAGGTGGGGTAGGCGTATTGGTTATATAGGAGATTAACGCAATAGTAAGGAAGGACATTAGCTTGGATGATGTGGAATCTATATGGGTAGAGCTGCGGAATACCAAAGGGCAGAAAATGCTAGTGGGAGTTGTGTACAGACCTCCAAACAGTAGTAGTGAGGTTGGGGACAGCATCAAACAGGAAATTAGGGATGTGTGCAATAAAGGTACAGCAGTTATCATGGGTGACTTTAATCTATATATAGATTGAGCTAACCAAACTGGTAGCAATACTGTAGAGGAGAATTTTCTGGAGTGTATAAGGGACGGTTTTCTAGACCAATATGTCAAGGAACCAACTAGAGAACAGGCCATCCTAGACTGGTTCTTGTGTAATGAGAGAGGATTAATTAGCAATCTTGTCGTGCGAGGCCCCTTGGGGAAGAGTGAACATAATAAGGCAGAATTCTTCATTAAGGTGGAGAGTGACACAGTTAAATCAGAGACTAGGGTCCTGAACTTAAGGAAAGGTAACTTCGATGGTATGAGACGTGAATTGGCTAAGATAGACTGGCGAATGATACTTAAAGGGTTGATGGTAGATAGGCAATGGAAGATATTTAAAGATCACATGGATGAACTACAAGAATTCTGGCGTAAAATTAAAACGGGGAATGTTGCTCAACCATGGCTAACAAGGGACATTTAAGGATAGTGTTAAATTCAAGGAAGAGGCATATAAATTGGCCAGAAAAAGCAGCAAACCTGAGGACTGGAAGAAATTTAGAATTCAGCAGAGGAGGACTAAGGGTTTAATTAGGAGGGGGAAAATAGAGTATGAGAGTAAGCTTGCATAAAAACTGACTGCAAAAGCTTCTATAGATATGTGAAGAGAAAAAGATTAGTGAAGACTAATGTCGGTTCCTTGCAGTCAGAATCAGGTGAATTCATAATGGGGAACAAGGAAATGACAGACCAATTGAACAAATACTTTGGTTCTGTCTTCACTAAGGAAGACACAAATAAATAACCTCCTGAAAATACTAGGGGACCGAGGGTCTAGCCAGAAGGAGGAACTGAGGCAACTAAGGGAAATCCTTTTAGTCAGGAAATGGTGTTAGGGAAATTGATGGGATTGAAGGCCGATAAATCCCCAGGGCCTGATAGTCTGCATCCCAGAGTACATAAGGAAGTGGCCCTAGAAATAGTAGATGCATTGGTGGTCATTTTCCAACATTCCATGGACTCTGGATCAGTTCCTATGGATTGGAGGGTAGTTAATGTAACCCCACTTTTTAAAAAAGGAGGGAGAGAGAAAACGGAATTATAGACTGGTTAGCCTGACATCGGTAGTGGGGAAAATGATGTAATAGCAATGCATTTGGAAATCAGTGACAAGATCGGTCCAAGTCAGCATGGATTTATGAAAGGGAAATCATGCTTGACAAATCTTCTAGAGTTTTTTGAGAATGCAACTAGTAGAGTGGACAAGGGAGAACCAGTGGATGTGGTGTATTTGGACTTTCAAAAGGCTTTTGACAAGGTCCCACACAAGAGATTAGTATGCAAAATTAAGGTACATGGGATTAGGGGTAATGTATTGACGTGGATAGCGAACTGGTTGGCAGGCAGGAAGCAAAGAGTGGGAATAAATGTGTCCTTTTCAGAATGGCAGGCTGTGACTAGTGGGGTATCGCAAGGTTCAGTGCTGGGACCCCAGCTATTTACAATATATATTAATGATTTAGACAAAGGAATTGAATGTAATATCTCCAAGTTTGCAGATGACACTAAGCTGGGTGGCAGTGTGAGCTGTGAGGGGGATGATAAGAGGCTGCAGGGTGACTTGGACAGGTTAGGTGAGTGGGCAAATGCATGGCAGATGCAGTATAATGTGGATAAGTGTGAAGTTATCCACTTTGGTGGCAAAAACAGGAAGGCAGATTATTATCTGAATGGTGACAGATTAGTAAAGGGGAGATGTAACAAGACCTGGGTGTCATGGTTCATCAGTCATTGAAAGTTGGCATGCAGGTACAGCAGGCGGTGAAGAAGGCAAATGGCACGTTGGCCTTCATAGTGAGAGGATTTGAGTATAGGGGCAGGGAGGTCTTACTGCAGTTGTACAGGGCCTTGGTGAGGCCTCACCTTGAGTATTGTGTATAGTTTTGGTCCCCTAATCTGAGGAAGGACACTCTTACTATTGAGGGAGTGCAGTGAAGGTTCACCAGACTGATTCCCGGGAAGGCAGGGCTGACATATGAAGAAAGACTGGATCGACTAGGCTTATATTCACTGGAATTTCGAAGAATGAGAGGGGATCTCATAGAAGCACATAAAATTCTGATGGGATTGGACAGGTTAGATGCAGGAAGAACGTCCCTGATGTTGGGGAAGTCCAGAATCAGGGTCACAGTCTAAGGATAAGGGGTAAGCCATATCGGACCGAGATGAGGAGAAACTTTTTCACCCAGAGAATTGTGAACCTATGGAATTCTCTACCACAGAAAGTTGTTGAGTCCAGTTCGTTGGATGTATTCAAAGGGGAGTTAGAGGTGGCCCTTATGGCTAAAGGGATCAGGGGGTATGGAGAGAAGGCAGGAGTGGGGTACTGAAGTTGCATGATCAGCCATGATCATATTGAATGGTGGTGCAGGCTCGAAGGCCCAAATGGCCTGCTCCTGCACCTATTTTCTATGTTTCTATGCTCAAGAAGGTCCCGGTTCAAGATCAGTTTATGCCGAGTTAGCTGATCTCAGCTTGCAGAAATGCTAATGTTGCTGCTTTAGCGAGGAAAACATAATCTACCACAATTCCCACTCCTGATCACTGTCCACAGCAACTATTATGTGTGGTTATCATATGAGTGTAAGGTGGGTTTTTGCTGTGATGCACGCCACAGTTGAATAGCCCATGACTCGGTGTCAAAGCTCCCACATGAATAACAACCACATGGCAATATACTGCAAGATGGTTGATGTCTGTAGAAAATGCACTCCAGCAAAGAGTTAATACCTTCAAATGATAAAATTAGCAGGAAAAGAGAAAAATAAATGTCTTGATCGGAATAGCCACTGAACTAGACACAAGCAGTTGTGTGAGAGTAGAGCAAGCTGACTTGGCCTCTCATTTCTTCCCTTATTACTTCAGGGAAGTACTAACCTCTTGTATCAAATATCAACTGATTGAATATGCTGTTGTACTGACTGTTCCCTATTTGCTGTTGATAACTGTTTTCTGTCAGCTGATCTGAATGGTTCTTGTCAGGCAAATCTGAACTAGTCTACTGCACATTACATGCAGCAGTTGTAAGCCCTATCAGTACTGTCGAACACAAGCTGACAAATGATGCCATCCAAGGAGATTAAATTAAAAAATGCAAACATAGGAAAAGAAAAACACCTCTGTCATGCTCCTTGAATTCATGTCAGCTTTGGACAGTTTTTGCAATCTCACTGACCAAGGCAAACAGCATCCGCTTAAAAGTCATTCTAGCTGTTAGAAGCCAACTCGGATACTTTGCCCTGAGCAATATTTCTTACAGTTCGACAGGAATGTTAAGTCCACAATGTTGTTCACTGAAGAATACATCTCTTTATCATAAAGTAATGCAGTTAACTCCAAAGTAAAGGGCTCCCCATCGGCTCAATGTGTTTATTCAATTGATAGCTGAGCCATAAAGACCAGGAGGTTCCTGGGTCTGGTCCCTAGTCAATGCCGACCTAGCTGATTTCCGAGGTGTCTACTGTATATGATTCCACGATACAAATCCGACCAGAATGCCTTGTGCAGGCTCCCTGATAGCAAGGCCAGTTTATCAGTGAGTAGCTGAGTCATATTGCCCAAGAAGGTCCCGGTTCAAGATCAGTCTAAGTCCAACATTAGCATCTCTACAAGCTGAATTAGCTGATCTCAGCTTGTAGAGATGCTAATATTGGACTTAGCACCCTGCTTTAGCGAGGAAAAAATAATCTACCACAATTCCCACTGCTGATCACTGTCCGCAGCAACTACTGTGTGTGGTTATCATATGAGTATAAGGTGGGTTTTGCTGTGACGCACTCCACAATGGAATAGCCCAGGACTCGGTGACAAAGCTCCCACATGAATATCAACCACATGGCAATATACTGCAAGATGGCTGATGTCTGTGGAAAATACATTCCAGCAAAGATTAATACCTTCAAATGAGAAAATTAGGTTGTCACAATTGGGCTTCAGCGTTCACAAGCTAAGGAGAGGAAATTGGCTTGGACTGACAATTCCTGATCATTTCCAACAACCTCTGCTGGATGTGCAGGTCTGTAGACATCAGGTGAGGGAAGGGTCAGGCACTCACTGCCAAAGTTCACCACTATCCACTTACTTCACCAATTCTCAACATATCTCACCTCAGAACTTGCAAGGACAGTGCCAAAGTGTGTTAGAGATTACATATCAAATAATTTAAAATTAAATTGTAGTGGATTGCAGTATGAAAGATATTTCAATGCATTTAATTTGGTCTAAACATTCATCCAGATGCTTCTCAAGAATATAATATTCTCACATTGCTAGATACTATCTTTATCCCACTGTACTGTTCTCTTCTGAATACAAACATCCCATGTTCTGTTAGTATCTGAGGTACTTTGTTACATTTCAATCAATCTGCTTTAAGAACAATTTACTATTAAATCTAAGGGCTATTCAATGAAAATAACTGAGTAGAAAAAGCTACAGCTCACTAAAACTTTCCCATCTTAGCATCCAATTAATTTTTCTACACCTTTAATGCTTTTATTTCTATTTTACTCCTTAGCAGATTAGTAGACATTTATCATTCTCAGTAAAGAAGTCCAAATATCTGTTTTAAATTTGCTTTTCACTAATTAAATGCTCTCTCTACACACTCTCTGTACCATGGTTCCAGGGATGAGGGACTTCAGTTACGTGAATAGATTAGAGAAGCTGGGGTTTTTCTTCTTAGAGCAGAGAAGATTGAGAGGAGCTTTGATAGAAGTGTTCAAAATCATGAGGGGTCTAGACAGAGTAGATAGAGAGAAACTGTTCCCATTGGTGAAAGGGTCGAGAACCAGAAGACACAGATTTAAAGTGATTGGCAGAAGAGCCAAAGGCGACATGAGGGAAAACTTTTTTACGCAGCGAGTGGTTATGATCTAGAATGCAGTGCCTGAAAGGGTGGTGTCAGCAGATTCAATCGTGGCTTTCAAAAGGGAATTAGATAAGTACTTGAAGGAAATGTGCAGGGCTACGGGGAAAGGGTGGGGGAGTGGGACTAGCTGAAGTGCTCTTGCAGAGAGCCGTCACAGGCTTGACAGCCCGAATGGCCTCCTTCTGTGCTGTAACCATTCTATAGCTTGATGTGGGAGCTTGCTGTGCGCAAATTAGCTGCTGCATTTCCGACACGACAACAGAGACTACATTTTAAAAAGCTGTAAAGCGCTTTGGGGTGTCCGGTGGTGATGAAAGGCGCTACATAAATGCGAATCTTTCTTTTCTTTCTTTCCCCGCTCAATGTGCTTTTTTTCTAGATTGTACCTTAAATTTCTTTAAGCTTTCCTCACAGCTCCTCCTCTTCATACTTGGGGTCAGCCTTACTTTCTCAACAGGATTAGACTGGCAGATACCAAAATATGTAAACTCAAACTAGCTGTGTATCACCTCAAAATCATTTGACATTTCATTTGTCGTTACACTATTCTGATGCCATTAATAATGTCTCACAGACACATATATTTAAACAGTGCAAAATGGGATTCTTTCACAGCTACTTTTTTTACTCCCTCTGTCCCGCCTGGTTGAAAATACAAACATAACTAAATGCATCCTGTGGTTGTTAATATAAAAGAAAAAAAAAGACTTGGATTTATATAGCGCCTTTCACGATCACCGGCTGTCTCAAAGCACTTTAAAGCCAGTGAAGTACTTTTGGAATGTAGTCACTGTTGTAATCATCATTGTCATAGGCAGTCCCTCGAACCGAGAATGACTTGCTTCCACGTCAAAAAGTTCACAGGTGTTTCAATGATGGACCTAAAATTCCAGGTCCGAACTAAATCTTGAAGGGTGGAAGATGCTTGGATTTTTTTAACGTGTGGTGACCGTTGCACACCAGCCACCACACGGGCTCGACAGAGCTAGATCTTGGTCTAGTCGCATCCAGTCCCGGTCGCAGTGTGGGCTGGCCCGTGCTGCCCCTGGGCCCTCGTCTCTTCTAACTCACGCCTCTCCTGGGGCCCGATCACGTTCGACAGTCTCTCGCCGCTCCTTCGCCCCAACCGCGCCGCTCCTGCTGTACCTGCCCATGCTCCAATCACCAACCTGGATCTTGGTGACGTCACTTTTCACTGCCATCGCTCTCCTGCTCCAGCACGTGCTGCTCCCTGGTATGCCGCCACGCTGCCCCTTCTGCTCCCCGGCCTGCTCCAATGGTGCTCGCAGGCCGGGGGCCACACAGACTGCTGGGCTAGGCCGCCACGCTGTTCCTTCTGCTCCCCGGCCTAGAAACATAGAAACATAGAAAATAGGTGCAGGAGTAGGCCATTCGGCCCTTCGAGCCTGCACCGCCATTCAATGACTTCATGGCTGAACATGCAACTTCAGTACCCCATTCCTGCTTTCTCACCATACCCCTTGATCCCCCTAGTAGTAAGGACTACATCTAACTCCTTTTTGAATATATTTAGTGAATTGGCCTCAACAACTTTCTGTGGTAGAGAATTCCACAGGTTCACCACTCTCTGGGTGAAGAAGTTTCTCATCATCCGATGGTGCTCGCAGGCCAGTTGTAATGTAGGAAAAGTGGCAGCCAATTTGCACACAGCAAGCTCCCACAAACAGCAATGTGATAATGACCAGATAATCTATTTTTTATGATGTTTATTGAGGGATAAATATTGGCCAGGACACCGAAGATAACACTTCTTTGAAATTGTGCCATGGGATATTTTACGTCCACTTGCGAGAGATGACAGGGCCTCGGTTTAACATCCTATCTGAAAGACAGCACCTCCGACAGTGCAGTGCTCCCTCAGTGGAGTGTCAGCCTAGAATTTTTGTGCTCAAGTCCCTGGAGTGGGACTTGAACCCAAAACCTTCTGAGTCAGAGGCGAAAGTGCTACCCTCTGAGCCACACTGACACTAAAAGGAATTTTCTAAATAAGAAAAATATCTTCTGCATTTCCCCTTGGGTGGAAATTGTATCTATAATTCCAGCATGTGAGCATGAAAATGTGTCACACCCTCAGTACTGCACTGGAATGTCACTCTAGATTATGTGCACAAGTCTTGAAGTGAGGATTGAACTCAAAACCTGACTCAGATGAGAGTGCTATCAACTGAGCCAGAGTGACACTCCACTGCATTGGCTCAGGACAGCATCAGAAAAGCTTTATTACACTTTTTGGAGTAAGTCTACAAAGCTAGCAGCATTATGTTGTTCTGAAGAGTGTCATACAATGTTCACATAGGAGGTGTTATCGTCCCCATTAGATTATGGAGACTGATAAGTCAAGCCTTCAGCACTCACCCTAGTTCAAACTGTACCAGCATTTCAAATAATTCAATTTAACAAAAGGGGAATAATTTAAATTAGAACTTTTTGGACTTTTTAAATTGAAATATCTTGGGCTGAATTTTATTTTGTTATCTTCATCAGCATTTGGTTAATATTCACATCTTTGGGAGTTTTTCTATGCTGAAGTGACTTTGATCAGGTTTTTCCTCCATAGGTTCTCCAAAATGTCATGTTGATAACTATTCTTTCTTGTAATTTGTTCAAGTTTGACTTCTCGGTTTTGTTCTTGCTTCTGTTGTGGTTGGGATCCTATTATGTGACATCATTTCCATCCTGCTGTGAGCTGGTGCACATTGAAAGAAAAGCAGCTGTGCAATTCAAGAGTCACGTTGACTCCCAAGCTCACTAAAACAACAGCTGTGAAACCATCTTCAATAGGTAGTCCTACATCATCTAACTTTGGACCAGGTGAAGTATGACTTACATCCAGGGGTGAAACCACATTTTTATATTGCCCTCGTGTACATGCAACTTCCTTGAAACTTTATATGTATCTTTAACTGTTTTTAATATTATAAGCCAAGTATTGCTCCTGCCCACTTTCATAATATTCAATTATGCAAATGAGAGCACAGACTTGCACATATAAAAGCATGCATGCATACAGCATTGCTGAGCTGAATGCAAAACACAGCTGGCAGTATAGCTTGGATCTGCCAGCTGGTATTCACACTATACAGTTAGCAATCAGAGGCTGGTATTTCTAGTATGAATGATGTGATGATCTATGAATCATCTATAGATTACTAACCTGCTAGTTTCTAAAATATAAAGTTTAATCTCCTGCAATTCTTCTTTACTACACAGTAATGAGAGTGCATTATCAGCCCATATATTGAGGCAACGGCAATAAACCAGAGTAATCACCCAAATAATGCATACTACCAACATAGAATCATAGGGGTAGAAATTTACCGCTTCTGAAGTGTTTTCTCCGCCGCTGTGGATGAGGTGGCCTCCTGTGCGAAATTCAGCTCTTTGTCAGTTTTTTTGGAGTGGACCGGAAGTCGGGCAGAAGTGCGGCGGTGAACACTCTAGAGGGGCGGAAGTGGAGTCTCCGCCGCTGTCAGTTATCAACCTGCCGCTGATGACATCATGACACGTATGCGTCACCACGTCTCAACCTTTCACTTAAAGGGGAGAGCCGCTGCGAACTCTGCGATTCTTTTAGTTGGGTCCACTGAGCCACCAGGGAGAGTTTCAGCCGGGCCAGCAGCCTGGCACCCAAGAGGGACCTGGCAGTCAGCCGACAAAAAAAAATGGCGGCAGTGCGCCCTCTCCTTTAATGGCCGCTGCACAGCCATGCCGCACACACTGAAAAGACAGTGCACCAACAGAAAAAGCTGTCGGGGCACCGCTTGGCGGCCCGAAGATTTTTGTAGCTGAATTTCGGTGGAGGTGCGGGAGATCGGTGGTTGATGACACACTTAGGAAGCTTCGGCAACAGTGAGGCGGAAATGGGGACTGCCTGAAAAAGCACCGGGGTGAAATTTGCTGCCGGCGGCCATTCGACTCCAAATCGGCGGCCACTCGACTCCGCCGCTTGGCTGCCAGTTTCCAAAGGTAAGAGGCCTTTTCAGGAGGCTGAATTTCGGCCCCATAGAATCATACAGCACAGAAGCCGTGCAATGTTATGCTTTTCAAGTATTTATCCAATTCCTTGTTGAAAGTTACTATTGAATATGCTTCCTTCACCATTTTCAGGCAGTACGTTCCAGATCATAGCAATTCACTATAAAAAAAATTCTCATTTCCCCTCTGGCCCTTTTGCCAATTACCTTAAATCGGAGCCCACTGGTTACCAACCCTCCTGTCCGTGGAAACAGTTTTTCCCCAAGTACTCTCATCAAACTTCTCAAAATTTTAAACACCTTTCTTTATTAAATCTCCTGCTAACCATCTCTGCTCTAAAGAGAACTATCCCAATTTCTCTAATCTCCCCATATAACTGAAGCACCTAATCCCTGGTACCATTCTAGTAAATCTCAGCTGCACCCTCTCCAAAGCCTTGACATCCTTCCTAAAGTGTGGTGCCCAGAATTTGATTCAATATTCCAGCTGAGGACGAACCAGATTTATAAAATTTAGCATAACTTCATTGCTTTTGTACACTGTGCCTCGATATATAAAAACAAAAATCCCATATACTTTTTTAACAGCCTTATCAAATTGTCCTGCCACCTTCAAAGATTTGTATACGTAAACCCTCAGGACTCTCTGTTCCTGCACTTAATGCCTTCTGAAAGTTCAGATACACAACATCAACCACACTATCTGTCATGTATGTAACCTTTATGTAACACCACTGCAATACTGTATATACGTAAGAAATGCATACCTTGACCACAGGGGGTGAACTTGTGGGAGACACTCCTCACCTGGTCATCCAGGTATATAAAGGGAGGTCCCATGCAGGGTCATCATTTCTTGGTCCTGTGAATAAAGGTTCAGGTCATGGAGTGACCTTGTCCATAGAATGTGCCTCGTGTGGATTTGTGGTGTTTTGTAAGGACTTTACATTGGCGACGAGAAACAGGAATCAACGACCCACGAGAATGACTACCGGCAGCACAGATGAACAGTACTGTGTTGGTGAGGACTGGGACGATTTCATTGAGAGGCTCTAGCAGAGTTTTGTCACGAAGGACTGGCTGGGAGACATAGCGGCCGACAAGCGAAGGGCTCATCTGCTGACCAGCTGAGGACCTAAGACTTATGCACTCTTGAAAGACCTGCTAGCACCCGAGAAGCCGGCGGACAAAACCTTTGAAGAGCTCAGCAAACTAATCGGTGAGCACCTCAAACCGGCGAGCAGCATGCGCGTGGCCCGACACAGATTCTATACCCACCGACGTCGGGAAGGACAGAGCATACCGGATTTCGTTGCGGACCTCCGGCGCTTGGCCAGCCTCTGTAAGTTCACAGACGCCTGCAGGGGGGACATGCTGAGGGATTTCTTTATTGAGGGCATCGGTCATGCTGGGATTTCCAGAAAGCTAATTGAGATCAAGGACTTGACATTGGAAGCGGCGGCGTTGATGGCTCAGACTTTTATGGCGGGGGAGGAGGAAACCAAGATAACATACGCGCACAATTCTGCCTCCAACGTGGCGATGGATCAGGAAGTCAATATCATAAACGCGACACAGAGCCCGCAGGCAAGCAAGGGCAGTTCGATACATCCCAGGCAGCAATAGACCCAAGAATAAGTCTCCAACAGAGACAATGGCAGGCTGAATGGACATTTACGCCCCCGCAGTGGGCAATGCGGCCCGGGATGGGGCCACTGACACCCACTAACAGGGTGCTTAAGATCAGTCAAAGGGACAATCAGTGAGGAATGCCTGGTAACAGCTCTTTTGTTCACAACAATGGGAATCTCAGTTCATGCTGGAGGTGTGGGGGCAGACATGCTGCCAGGACTTGCAGGTTTCAACAGTTCGTCTGCAGAAATTGTAACCTCAGTGGCCATTTAGCCAGAATGTGCAGAAAGCCTGTAACTAGGCTAATTTACGAGGCGGATGAACCAGATGAGGGGTCTGCGAGGGAGGATGACACTTGGGGCAAATCAATGAACGCTGAAGTTCAGCGGGTTCATGTGGCAAACATTCACAGCTCATATACCAAAACGCAACCCATGATGATGAAAGTCCTATTAAATGGCATCCCTGTATACACGGGGCTGGACACGGGGGCCAGCCAGTCACTCAAGAGTGTTCAACAATTCGAAAAGCTGTGGCCACTCAAAGTCAGCAGACCCAAACGAGAATGCATTGAGACGCAATTACGGACGTACACCAAAGAAATCATTCCAGTGCTAGGCAGTGCAATGTTGGCGGTCACACACAATGGATCGGTGAACCGGCTGCCGCTCTGGATTGTCCCGGGCAAGTGTCCCGCACTGTTGGGGAGGAGCTGGTTAGCTGAGATGAACTGGAAATGGGGGGATGTGCATGCCATGTCATCTGTGGAGCGAAGTTCATGCTCACAGGTCCTATAGCAATTTGAATCACTATTTCAACCTGGCGTCGGGACATTTAAAGGTATCAAAGTAGTGATACGCATCACCCCGGGTGCCAGACCAGTGCACCACAAAGCCAGAGCTGTGCCGTATGTGATGCGGGAGAAAATTGAAAGCGAGTTGGACCGGTTGCTGAGAGAGGGCATCATCTCGCCCGTTGAATTCAGCGACTGGGCAAGCCCCATCATTCCCATCCTAAAAGCGGATGGCTCGGTCAGGATCTGTGGCGACTACAAGGCCACTATCAACCGGGTGTCCCTACAAGGCTAATACCCGCTCCCGAGAGAGGAGGATCTTTTTGCCACCCTGGCAGGCGGCAAGCTGTTCACCAAGTTGGACCTCACTTCAGCCTACATGACCCAAGAACTGGCCGACAAGTCTAAACTACTGACCACCATTACCACGCACAAGGGACTGTTTGTTTACAACAGGTGCCCGTTTGGCATTCAATCAGCGGCCGCGATTTTTCAAAGAAACATGGAAAGCCTGCTCAAATCCATTCCCAGAACAATCGTATTTCAGGACGACATCACCGGTCGTGACACCGAGGAACACCTTCACAACCTGGAGGTGGTGCTGCGCCGACTGGACCAGGTAGGCCTGCTACTTAAGAAGTCTAAATGTGTGTTTTTGACCCCTGAGGTTGAGTTCCTGGGCAGGAGGAGTGCTGCAGATGGGATTCGGCCTACCAAATCCAAAACGGAGGCGATTCGACGAGTGCTCAGGCCCTGCAACATAGAAACATAGAAACATAGAAAATAGGTGCAGGAGTCGGCCATTCGGCCCTTCGAGCCTGCACCACCATTCAATAAGATCATGGCTGATCATTCACCTCAGTATCCCTTCCCTGCTTTCTCTCCAAACCTTGATCCCTTTAGCAATAAGGGCCACATCTAACTCCCTCTTGAATATATCCAATGAACTGGCATCCACGACTCTCTGCGGCAGGGAATTCCACAGGTTAACAACTCTCTGAGTGAAGAAGCTTCTCCTCATCTCAGTCCTAAATGGCCTACCCCTTATCCTAAGACTGTGTCCCCTGGTTTTGGACTTCCCCAACATCGGGAACATTCTTCCCGTATCTAACCTGTCCCGTCCCGTCAGAATCTTATACGTTTCTATGAGATCCCCTCTCATCCTTCTAAACTCCAGTGTATAAAGGCCCAGTTGATCCAGTCTCTCCTCATATGTCAGTCCAGCCATCCCTGGAATCAGTCTGGTGAACCTTCGCTGCACTCCCTCAATAGCAAGAACGTCCTTCCTTAGATTAGGAGACCTAAATTGGACACAATATTCCAGGTGAGGCCTCACCAAGGCCCTGTACAATTGCAGTAAGACCTCCCTGCTCCTCTACACAAATCCCCTAGCTATGAAGGTCAACATGCCATTTACCTTCTTCACCGCCTGCTGTACTTTCAATGACTGATGAACCATGACACCCAGGTCTCGTTGCACCTCCCCTTTTCCTAATCTGCCGCCATTCAGATAATATTTTGCCTTCGTGTTTTTGCCACAAAAGTGGATAACCTCATATTTATCTACATTATACTGCATCTGCCATGCATTTGCCCACTCTCCTAACCTGTCCAAATCACCCTGCAGCCTCTTAGCATCCTCCTCACAACTCACACCGCCACCCAGTTTAGTTTCATCTGCAAACTTGGGAGATATTACCCTCAATTCCTTCATCCAAATCATTAATGTATATTGTGAAGAGCTGGGGTCTCAGCACTGAGCCCGGCGGTACTCCACTCGTTACTGCTTCCCATTCGAAAAGGACCCGTTTATCCCGACTCTCTGCCTCCTGCCTGCCAACCAATTCTCTATCCACGCCAGTACATTACCCCCAATACCATGTGCCTTGAACTTGTACACCCATCTCTTATGTGGTACCTTGTCAAAGGCCTTTTGAAAGTCCAAATACACCACATCCACTGGTTCTCCCTTGTCCACTCTACTCGTTACATCCTCAAAAAATTCCAGAAGATTGGTCAAGCATGATTTCCCTTTCATAAATCCATGCTGACTTAGACCAATCCTGTCACTGCTTTCCAAATGCGCTGTTATTACATCTTTAATAATAGATTCCAACATTTTCCCCACGACTGATGTCAGGCTAACCGGTCTATAATTACCCGTTTTCTCTCTCCCTCCTTTTCTAAAAAGTGGTGTTACATTAGCTACCCTCCAGTCCATAGGAACTGATCCAGAGTCGATAGACTGTTGGAAAATGCATCCACTATTTCTAGGGCCACCTTCTGAAGTACTCTGGGATGCAGACAATCAGACCCTGGAGATTTATCGGCCTTCAATCCCATCAATTTCCCCAACACAATTTCCCGCCTAATAAGGATAACCTTCAGTTCCTCCTTCTCACTAGACCCTCGGTCCCCTCATACATAGGGAAGGTCATTTGTGTCTTCCTTCCTGAAGACAGAACCAAAGTATTTTTTCAATTGGTCTGCCATTTCTTTGTTCCCCATTATTAATTCACCTGAGTCCGACTGCAAGGGACCTATGTTTGTTTTCACCAATCTTTTTCTCTTCACATATCTATAGAAGCTTTTGCAGTCAGTTTTTATGTTCCCGGCAAGCTTCCTCTCATATTCTATTTTCCCCCTCCTAATTAAACCCTTTGTCCTCCTCTGCTGAATTCTAAATTTCTCCCAGTCCTCTGGTTTGCTACTTTTTCTGGCCAATTTATATGCCTCATCCTTGGATCTAACACTATCCTTAATTTCCCTTGTTAGCCATGGTTGAGTCACCTTCCTTATTTTATTTTTACTCCAGACAGGGATGTACAACTGTTGAAGTTCATCCATGTGATCTATAAATGTTTGCCATTGCCTATCCACCATCAACCCTTGAAGTATCATTTGCCAGTCTATTCTAGCCAATTCACGCCTCATGCTATCGAAGTTCGCTTTCCTTAAGTTTAGGACCCTAGTTTCTCAATTAACTGTGTCACTCTCAACCTTAATAAAGAATTCTACCATATTATTGTCACTCTTCCCCAAGGGGCCTCGCACAACAAGATTGCTAATTTGTCCCTTCTCATTACACATCACCCAGTCTAGGATGGCCAGCTCTCTAGTCGGTTCCTCCACATATTGGTCAAGAAAACCATCCCTAATACACTCCAGGAAATCCTCCTCTACCGTATTGCTACCAGTTTGGTTCACCCAATCTATCTGTAAATTAAAGTCGCCCATGATAACTGCTGTACCTTTATTGCACACATCCCTTATTTCTTGTTTTATGCTTTCCCCAACCTCACTACTACTGTTTGGTGGCCTGTACACAACTCCCACCAGCGTTTTCTGCCCTTTGGTATTCCGCAGCTCCACCCATACCGATTCCACATCATCCAAGCCAATGTCCTTCCTTATTATTGCATTAATTTCCTCTTTAACCAGCAACGCCAGCCCGCCTCCTTTTCCTCTCTGTCTATCCTTCCTAAATGCTGAATATCCTTGGATGTTGAGTTCCCAACGTTGGTCACCCTGGAGCCATGTCTCTGTGATGCCAATTACATCGTATCCATTAACTGCTATCTGCACAGTTAATTCGTCCACCTTATTCCGAATACTCCTCGCATTGAGGCACAGAGCCTTCAGGCTTGTCTTTTTAACACACTTTGCCCCTTTAGAATTTTGCTGTAATGTGGCCCTTTCTGTTTTTTGCCTTGGGATTCTCTGCCCTCCACTTTTACTATTCTCCTTTCTATCTTTTGCCTCTGTCTCTCTTTTATTTCCCTCTGACTCCCTGTATAGGTTCCCATCCCCCTGCCATATTAGTTTAACTCCTCCCCAACAGCACTAGCAAACACTCCCCCTAGGACATTGGTTCTGGTCCTGCCCAGGTGCAGACCGTCCAGTTTGTACTGGTCCCACCTCCCCTAGAACCGGTTCCAATGCCCCAGGAATTTGAATCCCTCCCTTCTGCACCACTCCTCAAGCCACGTAGTCATCTGAGCTATCCTGCAATTCCTACTCTGAGTAGCACGTGGCACTGGTAGCAATCCTGACATTACTACTTTTGAGGTCCTACTTTTTAATTTAGTTCCTAGCTCCCTTAATTCGTCTCGTAGGACCTCATCCTGTTTATTACCTATATCGTTGGTACCTATGTGTACCACGACAACTGGCTGTTCACCCTCCCTTTTCAGAATGTCCTGCACCTGCTCCGAGACATCCTTGACCCTTGCACCAGGGAGGCAACATACCATCCTGGAGTCTCGATTGCGGCCACAGAAATGTCTATCTATTTCCCTTACAATCGCATCCCCTATCACTATAGCTCTCCCACTCTTTTTCCTGCCCTCCTGTGCAGCAGAGCCAGACATGGTGCCATGAACTTGGCTGTTGCTGCCCTCCCCTGATGAGTCATCCCCCTCAACATTACCCAAAGCGGTGTATCTGTTTTGCAGGGGATGACCGCAGGGGACCCCTGCACTACCTTCCTTACACTGCTCTTCCTGCTGGTCACCCATTTACTATCTGGCTGAGTACCCTTTACCTGCGGTGTGACCAACTCGCTAAACGTGCTATTCACGTCATGGATGCTCCAGAGTGAATCCACCCGCAGCTCCAGTGTCGCAATGCAGTCCGTCAGGAGCTGGAGGTGGATACACTTCCCGCACACGTAGTCGTCAGGGACACCGGAAGCGTCCTGGACTTTCCATATAGTACAGGAGGAGCATAACACGTGTCCGAGCTCTCCTGCCATGACTTAACCCTTAGATACACTTAAGTTGGCAACAACAATGCTAAAGGTTACTTACTGATAAAGAAAGAAAAAGAGGAGCTGCTCACCAATCACCAGCCAATCACTTACCCCCTTGGCTGTGACGTCATCTTTCGATTTCTTTCTACTTCTTTATTGCCTTCTCCCTGTAGCTGCACAAGCTGGGCCTCCACGCACCTCCCGAGCCTCTCGCCGACGCACCGGAGTTGCATTCATTTCTGGGACTCTTGAAATATTTCGGGAAATTTCTGCCAAACTTAAGCACATTGTTGGAGCCGCTACACATGCTCCTGCGTAAGGGTTGTGATTGGTTTTGGGGGGACTGTCAGGAACGGGCTTTCAATCGGATGCGGAGCCTACTTTGTTCAAATAAGTTGTTGACCCTGTTCGACTCCTGTAAGAAACTGGTTCTGATATGTGATGCATTGTCCTATGGGGCTGGGTGCGTGTTGCAGCAGGGTAACGCTGAGAGCCAAATACAACCTATGGCTTATGCCTCAAGGTCGTTCTCTCAAGCTGAACGGGGATATGGGATGGTTGAGAAGGAAGCACTCACATGTGTCTATGGGGTGAAAAAGATGCATCAGTACCTTTTTGGCAGGATTAGAAACAGACCACAAGCCGTTAACATCCCTGCTGTCAGACAGCAAGGTTGTCAATGCCAATGCGTCAGCTCGCAAACAGCGATGGGCTCTCACGCTGGCTGCGTATGACTACACCATCCAGCTCCGGCCCGGCACCGAAAACTGCGCTGACGCGCTCAGCAGGCTTCCACTGGCCACCACTGAGGGGGCAGCGGAGCAAAGCGCTGAGATGGTCATGGCTGTCGATGCCTTTGACTGCGCAGGCTCCCCCATCACATCCCGCCAGATCAAAATCTGGACCACAGAGATCCCCTCCTATCCTTGATTAAGAAATGTGTCCTGACTGGGGATTGGGCACCCGCACACGGAGCATGCCCTGAGGAGGTCAGACAGTTTCACAGACGGATGGATGAGCTCTCCATCCAAGCCGACTGCCTCCTATGGATTAGCCGGGTAGTCATGCCCCAGAGGGGCAGAGAAGCAGTCATCAGGGAACTCCACAGCAAGCATCCAGGCATCGTGCTGATGAAGGCCATTGCCCGGTCACATGTGTGGTGGCCAGGAATTGATTCAGACCTGGAACACTGTGTTCGCAGGTGCACGACATGTGCCCAGCTAGGTAATGCCCCCAGGGAGGCTCCGCTCAGCCCGTGGCCCTGGCCCACCAGACCATGGTCACGTATTCACGTAGACTACGCGGGCCCGTTCATGGGAAAAATGTTTCTCATTGTGGTTGATGCGTACTCGAAATGGATCGAGTGCATCATTTTGAATTCGTACACGACATCCTCCACCATGGAGAGTCTGCGCGCGGTCTTTGCGACCCACGGCTTGCCAGACATCCTTGTTAGCGATAATGGCCCATGTTTCACAAGCTACGAATTCCAGGAGTTCATGTCGGGTAATGGCATTAACCATGTCAGGACAGCACCGTTCAAGCCGGCCTCAGGTGGAACATGCAGTCCAAATCATAAAACAAGGCATGCTCCGGATTCAAGGACCCTCCCTTCAATGCCGCCTATCGCGTCTTCTGCTGGCCTATAGGTCCCGACCCCACTCGCTCATGGAGGTCCCGCCCGCGGAGCTACTCATGAAACGAACACTCAAAACTCGGCTGTCCCTCATTCATCCAGTCCTGTCCGACATTGTTGAGGGCAAGCGCTGATCCCAAAACGAGTACCATGACCGAAATTCAACGGGGAGATGTATAGAAATTGATGACCCCGTATTTGTTCTCAATCACGCTTTGGGGCCCAAATGGCTTGAGGGTACTGTAATAGACAAAGAGGGGAATAGGGTCATAGTGGTTAAACTTAACAATGGGCAGATATGCCGCAAGCATCTGGACCAAGTAAAAAAAAGGTTCACACTGAGGAAGATCACGAGATGGTATTCACACCACCGCCAGTGAACGAGCAACAAGAACATTCAGCAGCATGCACAGTCCCGGCGGTCAGTCCGGACAGGCCGGAATCACCACAGGTGACAGACACGCATACCAAGGCTCAACAACCAGAGCCCCAACTGCAGCACTCCACGAGAGAGCACAGACCACCCGAAAGACTTAACCTATGATCCCAATAAGATGTTGAGGGGGAGGTGATGTCATGTATGTAACCTTTATGTAACAACACTGCAATACTGTATATACGTAAGAAATGCACACCTTGACCACAGGGGATGAACTTGTGGGAGACTCCTCACCTGGTCATCCAGGTATATAAAGGGTCATTACTTCTTGGTTCAGGTCATGGAGTGACCTTGTCCATAGAATGTGCCTCGTGTGGGTTTGTGGTGTTGTGTAAAGACTTTACACTATCCTGATCAATCCTCTCCATTACTTCATCAAAGAACTCAATCAAGTTTGTCAGACAAAATTTGCCTTTAACAAATCTGTGCTGGCTGTTATTAATTAACCCATGTTTTTCCAAGTGACTATTAATTTTGTCCTGGATTATTGTCTTTAAAAGTTTCCCCACCACCGACATAAGGCTGACTGGTCTGCAGTTACTGGATTTATCCCTCTCCCCTCTTTTTGTACAGAGGTGTAACATTTGCATCCTTGCATCCTCTGACACCACTCCAATATCCAAGGAGGATTGAAAGATGTGACTACAGCCTCCGCTATTTCCACCCTTACTTCGCCTGTAACCGAGGATGCATCCCATCAAGTGAAATTACCTCCTCTTTCCCTATTTTTATCTGATCCAATTTCTCTACTACCTTCTTCTTTATTGTAAGAATGGCAGTGTCCTCTTGTTTTGTGAAAGCAGATGTAAAGTACTAATTTAATACCTCAGCCATGTCCTCTGCCTCCACAAAAAGATTTCCTTTTAGGGTCCTAATTAAACCCACCCTTCCTTTATATATCATTTTACTATTTACATGTTCCCTTTTATATTTTCTCATACACTTTCTTTGCCCCTCTTATTTCCATTTTCAGTTCTCCTCTGCTCTTTTTGTATTGTGACCTTGAATCATTCGGAAATCAAGGCGTCTAAGTATACAGCGAATTTTATACCTTGGAGTCCTGGAATTGAGCCCAGGATAAGGAGTGTTTTTTGGCACGCATTTAATTGCCCACATTTCCAATGTAGACAAAATAGCTGTGGAACAAGGTATCTAATAGAGGAAACGTAATACAAGTATGCAACTGGTTAAAACAGCTGGGCCAGATGGCTTCATCAGAATTTTATATAACTATTCTTGCTGTAACTTGTTTCTCTGCTGATTAAAGCACTTAACCAACTTACTCCTCGTAACTGGGATAGGAATATAAATTTTCCTTTTTAAAAAAGGGTTAATTGCAGTTCATGTAAGCCATTAGCTTTACCAAAAAATAATTAAGTGAGAATCTAAAAATTCTCGCACTCAACACGGAAAAAAATGTATCTACAATTAGCTTTAAAGGCTTGTTTTTAAACAAATAACACCAAACCAACAATAATGTAGGAAAATGATTGAAGTTTAGTCACACAACAATCTTGATAAACACAAATAAAGCACCTTCAATCATGTGGATTAAAGACTAGGGGGGGGAGGGATTTTAACTGCCAAAAAATGGGTGGGTTGGGGTCGGGTGGGAAGTTAAAATGTTAAAAGTCTGAAACCCGACCCCAACACACCCACCTCCGGTTTTAATGGAGGCGGGACAGGCGCAGGCTGCCAGCCCGCTCCCTGAAGACGGATCGCCTATTTAAATATTATAATGAAGTTGGCATGTCTCGCATTTAACCTCGATTTTAAATTTAAGCTGCGGCTGGTCGGGCCTAACAGGCCTCGTGAAACCCGTCAGCTAAAGTAAGGCGAGGACAGCTGGATGCAGGAGTTAAGTGCCTTTATATTTACCTTCTGGATAGCGTGTGCCTGCCTAAACCTCCACTTCCCCTAAGCAATTGGAGACCTAGCCATCCCAACCACCCCCTGTGCTCCTCCAGCACCACAATCATGCTGCTCCTGGCCCCCTGAAGATCACCTGACCCCCCGATCAGCCACTGCTGACCCTCCCAAGCTTACTCAGCCCCCCCACCCCTTGCTCCTCCGATGTTCTCCCATCCCCTCCCCTGCTCTTCCGGCCCTACGATCGTCAGGACCCCGCCCCTGCACCCCTCACCTGCTCTTCCAATCGGTCCCAAACCACCCACCCCTCCCCCTCACCTCCAATCAGTCGCTCCGACCCCCGATCATTGCCGACCCCCACCCACCATCACTCCTCCAGCCCCCAATCAGCTGCTCTAGCCTCACAATCACTGCTGCCCCACCCCCCCCACCGGTCTTCTGGCCCACCCCATGCTCCTCCGCCACCCCCCCCCCTCCCTCACCCCCACTCCAGCCCCCATGCGAACCCTCCTCTCTGACACCTCGTGCCACAGGCCTACCCACCCACAGCCAGCCAACCAGCCTCTCAATCTGGCTGGCTGCAAGTGGGAAACAGAGGTTTCCAATGCAAATCAGGTCCTGCCATTAAATTCGTCAGGGTCTGCGGGGCACCTGTTCTCCTGGGTTTCCCGTCCGCTTCCGAGGCCTCTCACCCGCTTCCAACCCGCCTCCCAATTAAAATTCAGGACTGCATCACAGGAGGGGTTGAATGTTGTTGGCATCTTTGTACACTGGATTCAAATATTACACTCAAGCCAATAGCTTCTAACAGAAGGCAACAGTACAGAAGCCCCCATGCCCATTGTTATGTATGGAGGAAGAGTCAGACGGAACACTGTGAGCTCAAAGTAAAGTGTGACCTTAGTTTTTTATTGAAGGTCTCCAGAGTGCCTCTCCAACCTGTGAAGCCTCCTTAAATACCTGTGCTCCCAAGGGATTATGGGATCCCTTGGGACTCCAGGGATGATCCCTCTGGTG
Source organism: Pristiophorus japonicus (assembly GCF_044704955.1). NCBI lineage: Eukaryota > Metazoa > Chordata > Chondrichthyes > Pristiophoridae > Pristiophorus > Pristiophorus japonicus. The sequence goes on from NC_091983.1 coordinate 208,741,281, forward strand.
GCTGTACAGAGTAAATACAGGTTTACATATGTAACAACACTCACCCCCAAAGTCAATAGTGTAACTATTTATAATGTGAGTCGATCTGGGGCCCTTGTTGCCCCTTGTTGTCGGGGTGAAAGCTGGTATAGTTGGATCATTTGTTGGGCCATCGCTGGGCTGCTGTACAGCTGGCCTTGCTGGGCTGCCTGGTGTGTTGGGTCCTACTGGGCTGCTGTGGATGATGGGTTCTGCTTCGTGGTCAACCGTGGTGCCGGTTGCCACTGGTGTGTACATTGGGGGATCAAAAAAGGTAGGGTCCAAGGTGGATTGCTCAAGATAGTCCGTGAATCTGAGTTTGATTTGGTCCAAGTGTTTCCGGTGAATGAGTCCATTTGAAAGTTTGATCCAAAACACCCTGCTCCCCTCTTTGGCCACGACAGTGTCGGGAAGCCACTTGGGACATTGTCCATAATTCAATACAAATACAGGATCGTTAATTTCAATTCCGCATGACACATTTGTGCTATCATGGTATGTACTTTGTTGAAGCCATCTGCTCTCTTCCTGTTCATGTAGATCAGAGTGAACTAAAGAGCCTTGTCTTAAGTGCTCTTTTCATGAGCAGCTCAGCAGGTGGGATCCCAGTGAGCGAGTGGGGTCTCGTGCAGTAGCTAAGCAGGACTCGGGATAGGCGAGTCTGCAGTGAGCCTTCCGTTACCCTCTTCAAGCCTAGCTTGATGGTTTTCACTGCTCTCTCTGCCTGACCATTGGATGCTGGTTTAAACGGGGCAGATGTGACATGTTTGATCCCGTTACGGGTCATGAATTCTTTGAACTCAGCACTGGTAAAACATGGTCCATTGTCGCTCACCAGGACATCGGTTAAGCCGTGTGTGGCAAACATAGCCCGCAGGCTTTCAGTAGTGGCAGCAGACGTGCTAGCTGACATTATCTCACATTCAATCCACTTGGAGTACGTGTCTACAACCACAAGGAACATTTTACCCAAAAACAGGCCTGCATAGTCGACGTGTACCCTAGACCACGGTTTGGAGGGCAAGACCATAAACTTAGCAATGCCTCCCTGGGTACATTGCTTAACAGCGAGCATGTATTACATCTGTGAACGCAGGACGCCAAGTCCGCATCGATACTGGGCCTGGCTATCGCTTTCATCATTACGATGCCTGGGTGGGTGTCTCTAACCTTCTTGGGGACCACTACTCGATTGCCCCACAGAAGGCAGTCTGCCTGTATAGACATTTCATCTTTGCACCGCTGGAATGGCTTTATCTCTTCCTGCATTTCCACTGGGACACTGGACCAGCTCCCGTGAAGCACACAGCTTTTGACTAGGGTTAATAAGGTCCTGGCTTGTCCAGGTTTTGATCTGCTGGGCAGTGACGGGTGATCGCTCACTCTCAAATGCTTCCATAACCATGGCTAAATCTGCGAGCTGCGCCATTTCCACCCCCGTGGTGGGCAGTGGCAGCCTACTGAGAGCATCAGCGCAGTTTTCTGTGTCTGGCCTGTGGCGGATGGCGTAGTTGTATGCGGACAACGTGAGCGCCCATCTCTGGATGCGGGCCGATGCGTTGGTATTCGTCCCTTTACTCTTGGAAAACAGGGATATAAGTGGCTTATGGTCAGTTTCCAATTCGAATTTTAGCCTAAACAGGTATTGACGCATTTTCTTTAACGCATAGACACATGCTAACGCTTCTTTCTCAATCATGCTGTAGGCTCTCTCAGCCTTAGACAGACTCCTGGATGCATAAGCTTGTTGCAGTACACACCCAATGCCATATGACGATGCATCACATGCTAGTACCAAACGCTTACATGGATCATACAACACAAGCAATTTGTTTGAGCATAACAATTTTCTCGCTTTTACAAAGGCATTTTCTTGACTTTTGCCCCAAACCCATTCGTCCCCTTTTCGTAGTAAGACATGCAGTGGTTCTAGCAGTGTGCTGAGACCCGGTAAGAAATTACCAAAGTAGTTTAGGAGTCCCAGAAACGACCGCAGCTTCGTCACGTTCTGTGGCCTCAGTGCATTCTCGATTGCCTCCGTCTTCGCGTTGGTGGGCCTGATGCCGTCCACCGTAATCCTCCTTCCTAAGAACCCCACTTCAGGCACCAGGAAAACCCACTTCGAGCGTTTTAACCTGAGCCCCACGTGGTTGAGTCGACTAAGAACCTCCTCCAGGTTCTGCAAGTACTCGATTGTGTTCCGACCTGTGACCAAGATGTCATCCTGGAAGACCACGGTGTGCGGGATTGACTTCAGTAAGCTTTCCATGTTTCTCTGGAATATCGCCGCCACTGATCGAATTCCAAACGGGCATCTGTTATAAATAAAAAGACCTTTGTGCGTGTTGATGCATGTGAGGCCCTTCGATTATTCCTCCAGTTCCTGCGTCATGTAGGCTGAAGTCAGATCCAGCTTCGTGAACGTCTTTCCTCCCGCCAGCATTGCAAAGAGGTCGTCGGTCTTTGGTAGTGGGTATTGGCCCTGCAGGGAGAAATAATTGATAGTTACTTTGTAATTGCCACAGATTCTGACGGTGCTGTCTCCCTTGAGGGTAGGAACGATCGGGCTGGCTCACTTGTTGAACTCGATTGGTGAAATGATGCCCTCTCGTTGCAGCCAGTCTAGCTCGATCTGTACCCTTTCTCTCATCATGTACGGAACTGCTCTCGCCTTGTGATGGATGGGTCGCACCACCGGAATTAGGTGGATCTTCACTTTTGCTCCTTGGAATTTCCCGATGCCTGGTTCAAACATCGAAGGGAACTTGTTTAAGACCTGGGCACACGAGGTGTCGTCAGCGGCCGATAGCGCTCGGATGTCGTCCCGGTTCCAGCATATCTTTTCCAGCCAGCTCCTGCCGAGCAGCGTGGGACCATCACCCGGTACCACCCAGAGTGAAGTATGGTTTCGTGGCCAATGCCAAGTAAGAAAAAGTCTCTGAGCATGTACTCCAAATGTCCTTCAAATTCGCAATGTCCTGCAAGGCGTCTTAGCTTGGTGACATAACTCGGCACTTCCTGGCCTTCAGACCTTTTGTAGGTGTAGAACCGCTACCTCGCCATCAGAACGCTTTCCTTTGGGTTCAAATGCTCTCGGACCAGTGTGCACAAATCATCGTACGATTTCTCTGTGGGTTTCACTGGAGTGAGCAGATTCTTCATGAGGCCATACGTTGGTGCCCCACAGACGGTGAGGAGAATCGCCCTTCGTTTGGCAGCGCTCTCTTCCCCATCTCGCTCGTTGACCACGAAGTATTGGTCGAGTCGCTCCACAAAAGTTTCCCAATCCTCTCCCTCCGAGAATTTCTCCAGGATGCCCACTGTTCTCTGCATCTTTGGGTTTGCTATCTGTATCTCGTCGCCAGTTGTCATGTATGGAGAAAGAGTCAGACTGAACACTGTGAGCTCAAAGTAAAGTGTGACCTTAGTCTTTTATTGCAGGTCTCCAGAGTGGCTCTCCAACCTGTGTGGCCTCCTTAAATACATGTACTCCCAAGGGATTATGGGTTCCCTTGGGACTCCAGGGCATGAGCCCTCTGGTGGCTATACAGAGTAAATACAAGTTTACATATATAACACCCATCTTGCACAGAGGCACAGGACAAGCATATTCTTCAATGCCCTTTCCTCTTACCTGGTTATTAAATCCTGGCAATCCTATGACAGTCCAGTAAAAACAGTAGTGGTTATGTTACTGGACTAGTAATCCAGAAACCTATAACTCATAGAACAAGAGTTCAAACCCCAGCATAGAAGTTTGAGAATTTTAATTCCGTTTAAAAAAAATTAAGAAATAAAAAAGATATCAGTAAAAGTGACCATGAATGTCATAAAAACCCAACTGGTTCACTAATGTCTTTTAGGGAAGGAAACCTGCCAACATTACCCAATCCCACACCAACATGATGACTCTTAACTGCCCAGAAGTGACCTAGCAAGCCAATCAGTAGGGCAACTAGGGAATGAGCAATAAATTCTGGGCTTGCCAGCGACGCCCACATCCTGAGAATAAATACATGACATGTTGAGTTCAAGGTGTGAACCATCACATCTTATTTTAAGTAGTGTATGCACTGCAATATGAGATTGAAGCTGCTTTTATATTGTGCTAACTCCATGGCCCTGACACAGCTACAAAAACACTAAAGATAAATTTTCCAAATTTGCTAAGGCCAGTAAAAAAAACGGATTTCCCCAGTTGCCAGTCTTAGTGAATCTGGAAAGTTTATTTTTTGAGTTGCCACAAGTTTGAGACCTGCATGTTAGCAGCCAGCTGCACTAGCACAACATAAAAGCAGCTTGAACCTCTGATATTTATTCCTAATATCTTGAGTAAATTTCTAAAATTTGGGACTGTAAAATGAATCTTGCTACAACATGGAACTAAGTGTACTGACATCTTGTGGCATAACATAAATACTGCACCAGCTTTCATTTTTAATCATATCAGTTCAATTTGAACGTCCCACAAAAGACAACTCATTCAGATGTCAACCATCCATTGAACACTTGGAAATATTACCAGATATACTATTTCCCACAGGAACAATCCTATCTCCTTTAAAAGGCTTGTCTCATGCACCCTCTGAATATTAATGGCCAGTGATGTCTGAATTTACAGTGGGGAGAACAGAATCTTTTTAAAATGACATAATTTTTCTAAGTTGTACTCTAATAGAGGCACAATGTAATGTAAGGCAGTCATGTTGCTCACTACTTCTGTTTGTATAGTTGGAAATATTTTTAAAACTGATATATACCTGTACTTAATTGTCTAATACAACTTTATCGGAAATGAAACTATATGCATGAGAACAAAACAAAAACATCCTGCATTATAATCACTTTACATCGCCCTTTACCCTTCATTATTCTTGTCCCTCCCATTTTAATTTGTTTCCCTTTCCAGCTGCTGACAGGCAGGTCTCACAGGTTTCTCTGCATTCCAAAGGGGAAGGGCTAGGCCTCACTTTCTGGAATTCCCTCCCTAAACCTCTCTGCCCCACCACCTCCATTCCCTCTTTTAAGACCTTCCTTACTTCTCCTTCTCCTTCACTTCTCCTTCTCCAAGTTTTCGGTAATTCCTCTTTTCTTTAGCTTGGCGGCCATTTCTTGCTGATTATGACTCTGTGAAGCACTTCGGGACTTTCTTCTTCATTACAGGCGCTATATAAATGCAACTTGTTGTTCTGGATCATATCCGCTACCCCAGAACATATTACACCCTTCTCCCTGAAAAGGCAGCATGCAGGTGACCTGTTCCCAAATCTTTATCAATTGCGCTCCAGCTACACAAAAGTGGCTCTGGAAAAAAAACACACCAATTTTCTTCAAATATACTGTGGTTGGAGCCTAACTGCTGCCCTGCAAATCCACCCAAGAACGTCGCAATACTGTGAGCATCCCAGAGGTAGAACTGCAAGCACAAATCCACACTCTCATGACACATCATACAGGTACAACGTCTCAAATCCAGCTATCCGAAAACCGGAATTGTCTGAAAACCGGACATTTTTGAGGTGGCCAAGATGGTGACATCATGCAGCAAGGGACAAGGAAACTGGTAAAAAAACAATAAAAAACACAGCACCGGGGGGGGGGGGGGGGAGGGGGGGGGGAGGGGGGGTGGCCACGAGAATTGTCAGGAATCGGCGGGAGGTGATGTTGCCGGGTTTCAGACGTTGTACCTGTACTAATATATGAACCAGTAAAATTCAACTACAACATATGAAGGTTAAAGACACAGAGGCAAAGAAAAGAAAGATTTGCATTTTACAGCCAACGAAGTACTTTTCAAGTGTAGTCACTATTGTAATGTAGGAAACATGGCAGTCAATTTGCACACAGCAAACTTCCACAAATAGCAATGTGATAATGACCAGATAATCTTGTTTTTTTAATGATTTTGATTGAGGTATAACTATTGGCCAGGACTCCAGGGATAACTCCCCTGCTCTTCTTCGAAATAGTGCCATGGGATCTTTTACATACAGCCGAGAGAGGAGACAGGGCCTCAGTTAAACGCCTCTCCGAAGAGGTTGAAAATAAACAAAGATATGTGTTTTGGATCAATCAGAAATATGAACCAACAAATAGGAAAGCTTATAAGGGAAAGACAGTCCACAGTAGTACTTATGTTTATATTACTTTTTCATTCTATACAGAAAAATAATGGTTAAATCTACTTGACATTTAATAAATGTGTCAATTTTAACACCATCATGTAGGTGCTCATGCTAGGTCCCTCTCATAGCCAGGATACTCCTGCAACATCACTGATGAAGAGAATTCTTGCTTCATTCCATAGCAAACAAGTGGAGGGTACAACTTTAGACTGATTTCAAGGTCACTTTGAAGCCACAGGACATTGGGACCTAAGACGCCTCGCGGGACAGTGCGAATTTGCAGAATCTTTGGGGGAAATGTTGCGGTACTTTTTCGTGCTTGGAATCAGCCACGAGGTCATTCTTCTCAAACTGCTGTCTGCTGAATCCTTAGATCTGAGCTAGACCATCACGGTAGCACAGGCCTCATATCCACGAGTGAGAACACGAATCAGATACCTTCACAGCATCGTAGCTCACCGGCAAGTACTGTGCATAAAATAATGCCTTCAGCAGGCAGAACTGTACATGGTAGGGCCCACACGACTGCGGAGGCCAGGCCTAGGGTGACTCAGAGGCCACTGTGGAGTGCTAATGCTAATCCATTAACACCATGCAGGTGCTGCAGGGGCAGTCATAAAGCCCATCAATGTCGATTCAAGCACTGTGTGTGCAAGGACTGTGGAACAATGGGGCACCTCCAGCGAATGTGCAAGCGACCTCTGACTCACCATGTGGCAGAGTCAGCAGAGGACAATCGATCCGGCGTGGATCACACTGCACGAGCAGGAGAGGCACCTCAACCGGAGGATGAAGAGGAAGTGTATGGGGTGCACACCTTCACCACCAAAAGCCCGCCGATAATGTTAAAAGTTAAACTTAACGGCATTCCAGTCTCCATGGAATTGGACCCATGGGCGAGTCAATCGATTATGAGCCAGAAGGCTTTTGAGAAACTGTGGGGCAACAAGACACAGAGGCCAAAACTGAGCCCGATTCACACAACGCTGCGCACTTACACCAAAGAACTCATACCTATTACCGGCAGTGAAAGTATCGTGCGGCAGAATGGTGCATAATTTACCACTATGGATTGTACCAGGTGATGGCCTAACGCTGTTCGGCAGAAGCTGGCTAGACAAGATCCGATGGAACTGGGACGACATCAAAGCCCTGTCTTCGGTGGATGGTGCCCCTTGCGCCCAGGTGCTAAACAAATTCCCAGCGTTATTCGAGCCAGGCATCGGCAACTTCACAGGCACCTAGGTGCAGATCCATCTTGTTCCTGGGGCACGGCCCATTCATCACAAGGCCCGAGCAGTCCCATATATGATGCGAGAGAAAGTCGAGATCGAGCTGGACAGAATTAAACGAGAGGCAATCATATCGCCAGTCGAGTTCAACGAGTGGGTCAGTCCAATCGTGCCGGTACTAAAGAGCGATGGAACGGTCAGAACCTGCGGGGACTACAAGGTGACTGTTATATATATACAACACCTTGTAACCAGCATTCTACCGTCACCAGAGGGCGCATCTGTTGGAGTCCCAAGGGACCCCAGCATCCATTGGGAGCACTGCATATAAGCAGGCCTCTCATGCTGTGCCGGCACTCTGAAGTCAGAATAAAGAGACTAAGGTCACACTTACTCAAGACTACAGTACTCAGTCATATTGATTTATTTGAGACATAACAACTGGCGACAAGTAATAGATAACGAACCATCATGTGAAAATGCAGAGAACTGTTAGTATCCTGGACAAATTCTCAGAAGGTGACAATTGGGAAGCCTTCATGGAGCAACTTGACCAATACTTCGTGGCCAACGAGCTGGAAGGGAAAAAGAATGCTGCCAAACGAAGAGCGATCCTCCTCACCTCTGCGGGGCAACAACCTATGGCCTCATGAAGAATCTTCTTGCTCCGGTGAAACCAACAACCAAATCGTATGAAGAACTGTGTACGCTGGTCCGGGAGCACCTAAATCCGAAGGAGAGCGTTCTGACGGTAAGGTATCAATTTTATACACGTCAGTGGTCTGAAGGCTATGTCGCCGAACTAAGGTGCCTTGAGAATTCGATAGATTCATGGAGCAAATGCTAAGGGACTTTTTTGTGCTTGGCATTGGCCATGAGGTTATCCTTTGCAAACTATTGACTGTTGAAACATCGAACCTGAGCAAAGCCAGAACGATAGCCCAGGCATTTATGTCCACCAGCGATAACACCAAATAAATTTTGCAGCATAAAGATGCATCGGCAAGTACTGTACACAAAGTAACGTCGTTTTCAGGCAGGAATGCATATGGCAGAATGTACACGCCTGCAGCTGCACGACCTCAGATGACTCAGAGTCCGCCATCAAGTGTGAATGCGAGGAAAACACCTTGATGGCATTGCGGAGGTGATCATAGAGCCCATCAACACCGCTTCAAACACGATGCGTGCAAAGGCTGAGGAACAATGGGACACCTCCAGCGAATGTGCAGACGAGCTGCAAACCACTACGTTGCAGAGGAAGACCGATCCATGGCGGATCAAACTGAACTAGAGACTCGAACCGAGGAGGCAGAAGTGTACAGGGTACTCACCTTCACCACGAAATGTCCACCGATCATGTTAAAAGTTGAACTGAATGAAATTCCAGTATCCATGGAATTGGACACGGGGGCGAGTCAGTCTATCATGAGCAAAAAGGCCTTCGAGAGGCTGTGGTGCAACAAGGCACAAAGGCCCAAGCTGAGCACTATTTATACCAAGCTGAGAACTTACACTAAAGAGCTGATCCCTGTAATTGGCAGTGCAACAGTAAAAGTCTCCTATGATGGAGCGGTGCAAGAACTACCATTATGGATTGAACCAGGAGATGGCCCCACACTGTTCGGCAGAAGCTGGCTGGGAAAAATCCACTGGAACTGGGACGACATCCGAGCGCTTTCGTCCGTCGACGACGCCTCATGTGCCCAGGTTTTGAGCAAGTTCCCGTCGTTGTCTGAGCCAGGTATCAGAAATTTCCCTGGGGCAAAGATCCACCACAAGGCACGTGCGGTGCCATATATGATGCAAGAGAAAGTGGACTTCGAGTTGGACAGGTTGCAATGAGAGGGCATCATCATGCCGGTTGAGTTGAACGAGTGGGCCAGTCCGATTGTTCCGGTTCTCAAGGGCGATGGCACAGTCAGAATTTGTGGGAACTATAAAGTCTCAATTAACTGTTTTTCGCTGCAGGACCAGTACCCGCTACCCAAGAGAGACGACCTATTTGTGAAGCTGGCAGGAGGGAAGATGTTCACCAAGTTGGACCTGACCTCGGCCTACATGAAGCAGGAGCAGGTGGAATCTTCAAAAGGCCTCACCTGCATCAACACGCACAAAGGTCTGTTCATCTACAATAGATGCCTATTTGGGATTCAATCGGCCGCGGCTATTTTTCAAAGAAACATGGAAAGTTTGCTAAGGTCGGTTCCGGGTATCGTGGTTTTCCAGGACGACATATTGATCACAGCTCGGGACACCATCGAACACTTGCAGAACCTGGAAGAGGTTCTAAGTCAGCTAGATCGTGTGGGACTCAGGTTGAAACGCTCGAAGTGTGTTTTCCTGGCGCCAGAGGTCGAGTTCTTAGGGAGAAGAATCGCAGCAGACGGCATCAGACCCACCAACGCCAAGTCGGAAGCCATCAAGAACGCGCCGAGACCACAGAACATGACGGAGCTGCAGTCGTTCCTGGGACTCCTCAATTATTTTGGTAATTTCCTACTCGGCTTAAGCACCTTGCTAGAACCTCTACATGTGTTGCTACGCAAGGGAAGTGACTGGGTATGGGGGAAATCACAAGAGACTGCTTTTGAGAAAGCCAGAAATCTGTTATGTTCCAACAAACTGCTTGTTCTGTGTTATATATTTAACCCTTGGTTACCTGTATCACACCACCACCAGAGGGCCTACCTGTTGGAGTCCCAAGGGATCCCAGCATCCCTTGGGAGCACTGTATATAAGCAGACCACTCACGAGGTACCTGCACTCTGGAGCCTAAAGAAAGGAGCTAAGGTCACACTTACTCATTGCTCACAGTACTCAGTTTCATCCTTTATTATGACCGTATCAATTGGCGACGAGGTAACAAACAACCGTGCAAAAATGCAAAGAACAGTTGATATCCTGGAGAAGTTCTCAGAAGGGGACGATTGGGAGGCCTTCGTGGAGAGACTCGACCAATACTTCGTGGAGAGACTCGACCAATACTTCGTGGAGAGACTCGACCAATACTTCGTGGAGAGACTCGACCAATACTTCGTGGAGAGACTCGACCAATACTTCGTGGAGAGACTCGACCAATACTTCTGGAGAGACTCGACCAATACTTCGTGGAGAGACTCGACCAATACTTCGTGGAGAGACTCGACCAATACTTCGTGGAGAGACTCGACCAATACTTCGTGGCCAACGAGCTGGAAGAGGATGAGAACGCTGCCAAACGAAGGGTGATCCTCCTTACCGTCTATGGAGCAACAACCTGTGGCCTCATGAAGAATCTTCTAGCTCCGGTAAAACCAACAACTAAATCCTATGAAGAATTGTGTACGCTGGTCCAGGAGCACCTAAATCCTAAAGAAAGCGTTTTGATGGCAAGGTATTGGTTCTACACGTGTCAACGGTCGGAGGGCCAGGAAGTGGCGAGCTACGTCGCTGAACTAAGGCGCCGCGCAGGACATTGCTAATTTGATGCATTCCTAGAACAAATGCTGAGAGACATTTTTGTGCTTGGCACTGGCCATGAGGTAATCCTTCGCAATCCATTGACTGTTGAAACTCCGAATCTGAGCAAAGCCATAACGATAGCCCAGGCATTTATGTCCACCGGCGACAACAACAAACAAATTACGCAGCATAAAGAGGTTTCGGCCAGTACTGTGCATAAAGTAACGTTGTTTTTGAGCAGGAATATACATGGCAGAATGTACATGCCGGCTGCTGCATGACCTCAGATGACCCAGAGTCCGCCATCAATCGTTAATGCGAGGCAGTTGGTGTTGTGGAGGTGATCATGGGGCCCATCAAAGCCGCTTCAAGCACTATGCGTGCAACAGTTGCAGAACAATGGGACACCTCCAGCGAGTGTGCAGGCAAGCTGCAAACCCTGCAAACCACCACGTTGCAGAGGAAGATCGATCCACTGTGGATCAGGCTGAATTGGAGACTCGAATCAAGGAGGCAGAAGTGTACGGGGTACACACGAAATGTCCACCAATAATGTTGAAAGTTGAACTGAACGGAATTCCAATATCCATGGAACTGGACACGGGTGCGAGTCAGTCCATAATGAGCAAAAAGGCTTTCGACAGGCTGTGGTGCAACAAGACACACAGGCCCAAGCTCAGCCCCATTCACACCAAGGTAAGAACTTACACCAAGGAACTGATCCCTGTAATTGACAGTGCAGAAGTCAAAGTCTCCTATGATGGAGCAGTGCACAAATTCCCACTGTAGATTGTGCCAGGGGATGGCCCCACACTGTTTGGCAGAAGCTGGCTGGGTAAAATCCGCTGGAACTGGGACGACATCCGAGCGCTTTTGTCCATCGACGACGCCTCATGTGGCCAGGTTCTGAGCAAATTTCCGTCGTTGTTCAAGCCAGGCATTGGAAGTTTCTCGGGGGTGAAAGTGCAGATCCATTTGGTTCCCAGTACGCAACCCATCCACACAAGGCTCGGGCGGTACTGTATATGATGGGTGAGAAAGTGGAAATTGAGCTGGACAGGCTGCAGCGAGAACGCATCATCGTGCCGGTGGAATTCAACGAGTGGGCCAGTCCGATTGTCCCGGTACTTAAAGGTGATGGCACGGTCAGAATTTGTGGGGACTATAAAGTAACGATTAACGTTGTTCGCTACAGGACCACTACCCGCTACCCAAGGCAGACGACCTATTTGCGACCCTGGCAGGAGGGAAGACGTTCACCAAGTTGGACCTGACCTCGGCCGACATGGCGCAGGAGCTGGTGGAATCTTTGAAAGGCCTCAACTGCATCAACACACACAAAGGTCTGTTCATCTATAACAACTGCCTGTTCGGGATTCGGTCGGCCGCGGATGTTGTGTACAGACCACCAAGCAGTAGTAGGGAGGTTGGGGATGGCATCAAACTGGAAATTAGGGACCACATGCAATAAAGGTAGAGCAGTTATCATGGGTGATTTTAATCTGCATATTGATTGAGCTAACCAAACTGGTAGCAATACTATGGTGGAGGATTTCCTGGAGTGGTTTTCTAGATCAATATGTCGAGGAACCAACTAGAGAGCAGGCCATCCTAGACTGGGTCTTGTGTAACCAGAGAGGATTAATTAGCAAGCTGGTCGTGCGGGGACCCTTGGGGAAGATTGACCATAATATGGTAGAATTCTTCATTAAGATGGAGAGTGACACAGTTAATTCAGAGAAAGCAAAGTGTGGGAATAAACGAGTCCTTTTCAGAATGGCAGGCAGTGACTAGTGGGGTGCCGCAGGATTCAGTGCTGGGACCCCAGTTATTTACAATATACATTAATGATTTAGACAAAGGAATTGAATGTAATATCTCCAAGTTTGCAGATGACACTAAGCTGGGTGGCAGTGCGAGTTGCGAGGTGGATGCTAGGAGACTGCAGGGGCACTTGGAAAGATTAAGTGAATGGGAAAATGCATGGCAGATGCAGTATAATGTAGATAAGTGTGAGGTTATCCACTTTGGTTGCAAAAACAGGAAGGCAGATTATTATCTGAATGTTGACAGATTAGTAAAAGGGGAGGTGCAACGAGACCTGGATGTCATGGTACATCAGTCATTGAAAGTTGGCATGCAGGTACAGCAGGTAGTAAAGAAGGCAAATGGCATGTTGGCCTTCATAGCGAGGGGATTTGAGTATAGGAGCAGGGAGTTGTACAGGGTCTTGGTGAGGCCACACCTGGAATATTGTGTTCAGTTTTGATCTCCTAATCTGAGGAAGGACATTCTTGCTATTGAGGGAGTGCAGCGAAGGTTCACCAGACTGATTCCCGGGATGGCAGGACTGACATATGAAGAAAGACTGGATCCACTGGGCTTATATTCGCTGGAATTTAGAAGAATGAGAGGGGATCTCATAGAAACATATAAAATTCGGACAGGATTGGACAGGCTAAATGCAGGAAGAATGTTCCCGATGTTGGGGAAGTCCAGAACCAGGGGTCACAGTCTAAGGATAAAGGGTAAGCCATCTAGGACCGAGATGAAGAGAAACTTCTTCACTCAGAGAATTGTGAACCTGTGGAATTCTCTACCTCAGAAAGTTGTTGAGGCCAGTTCGTTAGATATATTCAAAAGGGAGTTAGATGTGGCCCTTACGGCTAAAGGGATCAACGGGTATGGAGAGAAAGCAGGAATGGGGTACTGAAGTTGCATGATCAGCCATGATCATATTAAATGGTGGTGCAGGCTCGAAGGGCTGAATGGCCTACTCCTGTAACTACTTTCTATGTTTCTATGTTTCTATGAATCCCAAAGGATCCCAGCATCCCTTGGGTACACTGTATATAAGCAGACCACCTACAAGGTACCTGCACTCTGGAGTGTTATTAAAGGAGCTAAGGTCACACTTACTCATTGCTCACAGTACTCAGTTTCATCCTTTATTATGAGCGTATCATTCTGTATGACCCATGTACACATTTAGTGCTAGCTTGCGATGCGTCTTCGTACGGGGTCGGGTGTGTGTTACAGCAAGCAAACAAATCAGGAACATTGCAACTGGTCGCTTATGCGGCCAGGAGTTTGTCCAAGGCCAAAAGGGCCTACATCTTTATTGAAAAAGAAGCTCTTGCATGTGTTTACGCGGTGAAAAAAAATGCACCAGTATCTGTTTGGGCTTAAGTTCGAGTTAGAAACTGACCATAAGGCGCTCATATCGCTATTCGCAGAGAGCAAAAATAGTAATACCATTGCCTCTGCTCGCATCCAAAGATGGGCGCTCACACTGCCTGCATATAACTATGTAATTCGCCACAGACCAGGCACAGAGAACTGCGCTGATGCTCTCAGTCGGCTATCATTGTCCACCACCGGGGTGGAAATGGCACAGCCTGCAGACTTGCTCTTGGTGATGGATGCATTTGAAAACGTAAAGTCACCCGTTACGGCCCGCCAGATCAGGTCCTGGACCAGCCAGGATCATTGACGGTCCCTTGTAAAAAACTGTGTCCTTTATGGGAGCTGCTCCAGCATCCCAGCAGAGATGCATGAAGAGATCAAGCCGTTCCAGCGGCGCAAAGACGAAATGTCCATACAGGCAGACTGTCTTTTGTGGGGTAATCGCGTGGTTTTGCCTAAGAAAGGCAGGGAAACATTCATACGCGACCTAGGCATAGTAATGATGAAAGCTATAGCCAGATCCCATGTGTGGTGGCCCGGCATTGACTCAGATTTGGAGTCTTGCATACACCAATGCAACACTTGCTCTCAACTGAGCAATGCACCCAGGGAGGCAACGCTAAGTTTGTGGTCATGGCCCTCCAAACCGTGGTCTCGGATCCACGTTGACTTCGCCGGCCCGTTTCTAGGCAAAATATGTTTGGTTGTTGTGGATGTTTATTCAAAATGGATTGAGTGTGTAATAATGTCTGTAAGAACGTCCACTGCCACCATCGAAAGCCTACGAGCCTTGTTTGCCACGCACGGCCTGCCTGATGTCCTTGTCAGCGACAACGGGCCGTGTTTCACCAGCGCTGAATTCAAGGAATTCATGATCCACAATGGGATCAAGCACGTCACATCTGCCCCGTTCAAACCTGCAGGCAGAACAGGCAGTCCAAACCATCAAGCAGACCCGCCTGTCCCGAATCCTGCTCAACTACTGCACAAGACCCCACTCGCTCACTGGGGATCCCCTGCTGAACTGCTCATGAAAAGGGCACTCAAAACAAGGTTCTCTCTCGTCCATCCTGATCTCCATGATCATGTCGAGGGCAGGCGGCATCAACAAAGCATGTACCATGATCGTGCAAATTTGTTACGCAATATTGAAGTCAATGATCCTGTATTGGTACTCATCTATGGACATGGTCCCAAATGGCTTGCTGGCACTGTCGAAACCAAAGAAGGGAGTAGGGTGTTTGAGGTCAAACTTGCAAATGGACTAACTTGCAGAAAGCATTTGGACCAAACCAAACTGCGATTCACAGGCGGCCACAAGCAACCTGAAGAGGACACCACAAACTTCGACCCTCCGATACACCCACAAGTGGCAACTGACATCACGGTTGACCACGAAGCTGAACTCATCATCCCCAGCAGCCCAGCAAGGCCAGCTGCGCAGCAGCCCAGCGAAGGCCCAACCAATTCACCTGCACATGTGTTTGTACCGAGACGATCGACTAGGGAGCGGTAAGCCCCAGATCGTCTCACCCTGTAAATAAGTGTACGATTGACGTTGGGGGGGGTGCGGGGGGAGTGATGTTATGTATGCAACAGCTTGTAACCAGCATTCTACCGCCACCAGAGGACGCATCTGTTGGAGTCCCAAGGGATCCCAGCATCCCTTGGGAGCACTGCATATAAGCAGGCCTCCCATGCTGTGCCGGCACTCTGGAGTCAGAATAAAGAAACTAAGGTCACACTTACTGAAGTCTAAGGTACTCAGTCACATTGCTTTATTTGAGACATAACAGTGACGATCAACCGAGTCTCGTTACAGGACCAGTACCCACTACCCAAATCGGAGGACTTATTCACAATGCTAGCAAAGGGAAAGTCGTTCACCAAGCTAGACCTAACCTCTGCTTACATGACACAGGAGCTGGCTGAACTGTCAAAGAAGTTGATGTACACCAACACGCACAAAGGACTGTTCGTGTACCACAAGTGCCCCTTTGGGATTCGCTCGGCTGCGGCCATCTTCCAGAGGAACGCGTAGAGTCTGCTGAAATCGGTTCCATGCACCGTGATGTTCCAAGACGACAGCTTGATCATTGGTCGCAACACCACCGAACACTTGCACAACCTGGAAGAGGTTCTAAAGCGACTGGACAGAGTGGGACTCAGGTTGAAATGCTCCAAGTGTGTTTTCCTGCCGCCAGAGGTAGAATTTCTGGGAAGATTGTGGCGGACGGCATCAGACCCACGGACTCCAAGACGGAGGCCATCAAGAATGCACCCAGACCACAGAATGTGATGGAGCTGTGTTCGTTCCTGGGACGCGTCAACTATTTTGGTAACTTTCTACCGGGGTTGAGCACTTTGCTGGAACTATTGCATTTCTTGTTACGCAAGGGTGACGACTGGATTTGGGGTAAATCTCATAAGAACATAAAAACATAAGAATTAGGAACAGGAGTAGGCCATCTAGCCCCTCGAGCCTGCTCCGCCATTCAACAAGATCATGGCTGATCTGGCCGTGGACTCAGCTCCACTTACCCGCCCGCTCCCCATAACCCTTAATTCCCTTATTGGTTAAAAATCTATCTATCTGTGACTTGAATACATTCAATGAGCTAGCCTCAACTGCTTCCTTGGGCAGAGAATTCCACAGATTCACAACCCTCTGGGAGAAGAAATTCCTTCGCAACTCGGTTTTAAATTGGCTCCCCCGTATTTTGAGGCTGTGCCCCCTAGTTCTAGTCTCCCCGACCAGTGGAAACAACCTCTCTGCCTCTATCTTGTCTATCCCTTTCATTATTTTAAATGTTTCTATAAGATCACCCCTTATCCTTCTGAACTCCAATGAGTAAAGACCCAGTCTACTCAATCTATCATCATAAGGTAACCCCCTCATCTCCTGAATCAGGCCCAGTGAATCGTCTCTGTACCCCCTCCAAAGCCAGTATATCCTTCCTTAAGTAAGGTGACCAAAACTGCACACAGTACTCCAGGTGCGGCCTCACCAATACCCTATACATTTGCAGAAGGACCTCCCTGCTTTTGTACTCCATCCCTCTCGTAATGAAGGCCAACATTCCATTCGCCTTCCTGATTACCTGTTGCACTTGCAAACTAACTTTTTGGGATTCATGCACAAGGACCCCCAGGTCCCTCTGCATCACAGCATGTTGTAATTTCTCCCCATTCAAATAATATTCTCTTTTACTGTTTTTTTTCCCAAGGTGGATGACCTCGCACTTTCCGACATTGCATTCCATCTGCCAAACCTTAGCCCATTCGCTTAACCTATCTAAATCTCTTTGCAGCCTCTCTGTGTCCTCTACACAACCCGCTTTCCCACTAATCTCAAGAGACAGCCTTTAATAAGGCCAGAAAGCTACTATGCTCCAACAAGTTACTTGTATTGTATGACCCATGTAAACGTTTAGTACTAGCTTGTGATACGACGTTGCACGGGATCGTTTGTGTGTTACAGC
Organism: Pristiophorus japonicus; assembly: GCF_044704955.1. NCBI lineage: Eukaryota > Metazoa > Chordata > Chondrichthyes > Pristiophoridae > Pristiophorus > Pristiophorus japonicus. Next base: position 208,758,768 of record NC_091983.1, read on the forward strand.
AAGCAAATGTGTCAGGCAAACTGCAACCTGTTGCATATGCATCCAGAAGTTTATCCAAGGCTGAAAGAGCCTACAGTATGGTTGAGAAAGAAGCATTGGCATGTGTATATGGGGTTAAGAAAATGCACCAGTGTCTATTTGGTCTCCGGTTCGAGTCAAAACCGACCACAAACTCCTTAATTCACTGCTCTCAGAAAGCAAAGGTATCAACACCAATGCTTCATCCCGCATCCAAAGATGGGCACTAACATTGTCTGCATATGACTATGTAATCCGCCACAGACCAAGCACTGAGAACTGCGCTGACACCCTCAGTCGACTACCATTGCCCATCACCAGGGTGGAAATGGCGCAATCCGCAGACTTGCTTCTGGTAATGGATGCTTTTGAGAGCAAGGGGTCACCCATCACGGCTCGCCAGATCAGGACCTGGACTAGCCAAGACCCTGTGCTATCACTAGTAAAAAGCTACATCCTCAATGGGAGCTGGTCGGCGGTTGCCGGGGAAATGCAAAATGAAATTAAGCCATTTCACCGAAGTAAGGACGAATTGTCCATCAAATCAGATTGTCTCCTATGGGGGAATTGCGTGGTTTTGCCAAAAAAAGACAGGGAAATGTTTTTACGCGACATATACAGTACCCACCCAGGCATAGTCATGATGAAGGCTATCGCCAGGTCCGAATTGGAGTCATGCGTATACCAATGCAACACTTGCTCACAGTTGAAACATAGAAACATAGAAACATAGAAAATAGGTGCAGGAGTAGGCCATTCAGCCCTTCGAGCCTGCACCACCATTCAATAAGATCATGGCTGATCATTCACCTCAGTACCCCATTCCTGCTTTCGCTCCATAACTCTTGATCCCTTTAGCCATAAGGGCCATATCTAACTCCCTCTTGAATATATCCAATGAACTGGCATGCACTGAGCAATGCACCCAGGGAGGCCTGAGGTCATGGCCCTCCAAACCATGGTCCAGGGTCCATGTAGATTTTGCTGGCCCTTTTCTAGGGAAGATGTTTCTAGTAGCAGTGGATGCTTATTCTAAATGGATTGAATGTGTAATAATGCCACCATTGAAAGCCTCAGGGCCATGTTCGCCACCCATGGTCGGCCCGACGTCCTTGTCAGTGACAATGGACCATGTTTCACCAGCTCGGAATTCAACGAGTTCATGACCCGCAATGGCATTAAGCATGTCAGGTCTTCCTCATTTAAGCCCGCATCCAATGGCCAAGCAGAACGGGCAGTCCAAACCATCAAGCAGAGCTTGAAATGCGTAACGGACGGCTCCTTGCAGACCCGATTATCTCGGGTCCTGCTCAGCTACCGGACGCGCCCCCACTCGCTCACCGGGGCTCCCCCTGCAGAATTGTTAATGAAGAGAGCACTCAAAACCAGGCTCTCCTTAGTCCACCCAGGTCTCAATGATCACGTAGAAATCCGGCGGCACCAGCATAACGTGTACCACGATCATGCAGTGGTATCGCGTGACATTGAGGTCAATGATCCGGTGTTTGTTTTCTAAATTACGGTCCCGGTCCCAAGTAGATTGCTGGCACTGTCTTAGCCAAGGAGGGGAACAGAGTGTTTGTTGTGAAATTGTTGAACGGGCAAACGTGCAGAAAACACTTGGATCAGACCAAACTGCGATTCACGGACAACCAAGAACAGTTTAAAGAAGACTTTACCATCTATGATCCACCAACACACACCCAACCAGCAATTGACCTCGTTGTCAACCACGAGGATGAACCCACCATGCCCGACAGTCCAATCAGACCAGCCGCGCTGCCATGCAGCAATGATCCGACCGACTCACCCATGCCAGGACTTCAACTCAGGCGATCGAGCCGGGAACGCAGAGCGCCAGATCGCCTCAATCTGTAAATAACTTGTACTTAAGACTTTGGGGGGAAGTGATGTTATGTACGTGTAAGACTTGCCACTAGGGGGCACACCTATGGGTCACCTGTGTACCCTGGAGCAAGCAGGTATAAAAGGCAGTCTACCATACTGCTGCCTCACTTTGGAGTTATATTAAAGAGACAAAGGTCACAATGGTTTGAGCTTACAACACAGTCTCATGGAGTTATTCTGAACTTAACACTCTCCAAATATTCCTTCCACTCCCTTGATTCCTGAAGAGAAAAAAGCAGCAGAACAGGGGGTACTGTAGCTTCGTGGTTATGTTACTGGACTAGAAATCAAGATCGATGACGAGGTCCAACACCATCGTGTACCTGTGCAGCCTTTGGTCGCCTAAGGAAAAGAGTGTTTGAAGACCAGAAGCTTAAAACTGGCACAAAGCTCACGAGAGAGCAGTAGTGATACCTGCCCTCATATATGCTTCTGAGACATGGACTATATACAGCAGGCACATCAAAGCCCTGGAGAATTACCATCAACGCTGTCTCAGGAAGATCCTGCAAATCCATTGGCAGGATAGGCGCTCCAACATCAGAGTTCTTGCGCAGGCCAACATCCCCATCATTGAAGCATTCACAACATTCGATCAGCTCCAATGGACGGGCCACATCATCCGTATGCCCGATACGAGACTCCCAAAGCAGGCGATCTACTCAGAGCTCCAACAGGGCAAACGAGCCCCAGGTGGGCAGAGGAAACACTTCAAGGACACCCTCAAGACCTCCTTGAAGAAGTTCAACATCCCCACCGACACCTGTGAATCCCTGGCGCAAGATTGCTCAAAATGGAAGAGAATAATCCGTGAGGGCGTCGAACACTTCGAGTCTCTTCGCTGGGAGGAAGTGGAGACCAAACGCATACCTTGGAAGGAGCACACGACAACCCAAGCTCTTCAACAAACCGGCACTTCAACCAAGGTCCTTTCAACCACCGTCTGTCCAACCTGCGACAGAGACTGTAGCTCCCGCATCGGACTTAACAGACATCTGAGAACTCATTTTTAATGTGGAAGCAAGTCATCCTCGACTCCGAGGGACTGCCTATGATGATAAGTAATCCAGAGACCTGGACTAATGATCCGGAGATATGAGTTCAAATTCCACCACGGCAGTTGGAGAATTTAAATTCATTAAATAAATAAATCTGGAATAAAAAGCTAATATCAGTAATGGTGACCATGAAACTACCAGATTGTTGTAAAAATCCAACTGGTTTTCTAATGAGCTTTCGGGAAGGAAATCCGCTGTCCTTACCCAGTCTGGCCTACATGTGACGCCAGACCCACAGCAATATGGTTGACTCTTAACTGCCGCCTGAAATGTCCACTAACAAGCCACTCGGGTGTGTCAAAAAACTGCTACAATGGACTGCAGCGGTTCAAGAAGATAGCTCACCACTGTAGTGTATGGAGAAAGAGTCAGACTGAACACTGTGAGCTCAAAGTAAAGTGTGACCTTAGTTCTTTATTGCAGGTCTCCAGAGTGCCTTGTGAAGCACTCTTAAATGCCTGTGCTCCCAAGGAATTATGAGATCCCTTGGGACTCCGGGGAATGAGCCCTCTGGTGGCTGTACAGAGTATATTCAAGTCCAGATACATAACAACATTCCCTCCCAAAGTCAATAGTGTAACTATTTACAAGGTGAGTCGATCTGGGGCCCTTCTTGCTCTGGTTGATCGTCCCGGTGTGAAGGCTGGCGCTGTTGAGCCATTTGTTGGGCCCTCGCTAGGCTGCTGTGCAGCTGGCCTTGCTGGACTGCCTGGTGTGTTGGGCCCTGCAGGGCTGCTGTGGATGATGGGTTCAGCTTCGTGATCAACCGTGCTGTCGTTTGCCGCTAGTGTGTGTGTTGGGGGATCAAAAAAGGTAGGGTTCAAGGTGGGTTGCTCAGGGTAGTCCATGAATCTGAGTTTGATTTTGTCCAAGTGTTTCCTGTGAATTAGTCCATTTGAAAGTTTGACCCGAAGCACCCTGCTCCCCTCTTTAGCCACGACAGTGCCGGGAAGCCACTTGGGACCTTGTCCATAATTCAATACAAATACAGCATCATTGACTTCAATCTTGTGTGACACATTTGCGCTATCATGGTATGCACTTTGTTGAAGCTGCCTGCTCTCTATCTGTTCATGAAGATCAGAGTGAACTAACGAGAGCCTTGTCTTAAGTGCTCTTTTCATGTGCAGTTCAGCAGGTGGGATCCCAGTGAGTGAGTGTGGTCTCGTGCAATAGCTAAGCAGGACTCGGGATAGTCGAGTCTACAGTGAGCCTTTGATACCGGGCCACCACACATGGGATCTGGCTATCGCTTTCATCATTACAATGCCTGAGTGGGTACTGTGGAGGTCATTGATGAAGGTGTCTCTGTCCTTCTTGGGGACCACTACTCGATTACCCCACAGAAGGCAGTCTGCCTGTATGGACATTTCATCTTTGTGCCGCTGGAACAGCTTTATCTCTTCCTGCATTTCCACTGGGACACTGAACCAGCTCCCGTGAAGCACACAGCTTTTGACTAGAGATAATAAGGGGTCCTGGCTTGTCCAGGTTTTGATCTGCCGGACAATGATGGGAGAAATTTAGAATTCAACAGAGGAAGACTAAGGATTTAATTAAGAAGGGGAAAATAGAGTACGAGAGGAATCCGACTGCAAAAGCTTCTATAAATATGTGAAGAGAAAAAGATTAGTGAAAACAAACGTAGGTCCCTTGCAGTCGGATTCAGGTGAATTTATAATGGGAAACAAAAAAATGGCAGACCAATTGAACAAATACTTCGGTACTGTCTTCACGAAGGAAGACACAAATAACCTTCCAAATGTACTAGGGGACAGTGGGTCTAGTGAGACGGAGGAACTGAAGGATATCCTTATTAGGTGGGAAATTGTGTTAGGGAAATTGATGAGATTGAAGGCCAATAAATCCCTGAATACTTAAGGAAGTGGTCCGAGAAATAGCGGTGATCATTTTCCAACAGTCTATCGACTCTGGATCAGTTCCTATGGACTGGAGGGTAGCTAATGTAACACCACTTTTTAAAAAAGGAGGGAGAGAGAAAACAGGTAATTATAGACCGGTTAGCCTGACATCAGTAGTGGGGAAAATGCTGGAATCAATTATTAAAGATGAAATAGCAGCGCATTTGGAAAGCAGTGACAGGATCAGACCAAGTCAGTATGCATTTATGAAAGGGAAATCATGCTTGACGAATCTTCTGGAATTTTTTGAGGATGTAACTAACAGAGTAGACAAGGGAGAACCAGAGAATGTGGTGTATTTGGACTTTCAAAAGGCTTTTGACATGGTCCCGCACAAGAGATTGGTGTGCAAAATCAAAGCGCATGATATTGGAGGTAATGTACTGATGTGGATAGAGAACTGGTTGGCAGACAGGGAGCAGAGAGTCGGGATAAACGGGTCCTTTTCAGAATTGCAGGCAGTGACTAGTGGCGTGCCGCAGGACTCAATGCTGGGACCCAGTTCTTTACAATATACATTAACAATTTAGATGAAGGAATTGAGTGTAATATCTCCCAAGTTTGCGGATGACACTAAACTGGGTGGCGGTGTGAGCTGTGAGGAGGGCACTAAGAGGCTGCAGGGTGACTTGGACAAGTTAGGTGAGTGGGCAAATGCATGGCAGATGCAGTATAATGTGGATAAATGTGAGGTTATCCATTTTGGGGGCAAAAACACGAAGGCAGAATATTATCTGGATGGCGGCAGGAAAAGGGGAGGTGCAACGAGACCTGGGTGTCATGGTTCATCAGTCACTGAAAGTGGGCATGCAGGTACAGCAGGCGGTGAAGAAGGCAAATGGTATGTTGGCCTTCATAGCTAGGGGATTTGAGTATAGGAGCAGGGAGGTCTTACTGCAGTTGTACAGGGCCTTAGTGAGGCCTCACCTGGAATATTGTGTGCAGTTTTGGTCTCCTAATCTGATGAAGGATGTTCTTGCTATAAGAACATAAGAACATAAGAATTAGGAACAGGAGTAGGCCATCTAGCCCCTCGAGCCTGCTCCGCCATTCAACAAGATCATGGCTGATCTGGCCGTGGACTCAGCTCCACTTACCCGCCCGCTCCCCATAACCCTTAATTCCCTTATTGGTTAAAAATCAATCTATCTGTGACTTGAATACATTCAATGAGCTAGCCTCAACTGCTTCCTTGGGCAGAGAATTCCACAGATTCACAACCCTCTGGGAGAAGAAATTCCTTCTCAACTCGGTTTTAAATTGGCTCCCCCGTATTTTGAGACTGTGCCCCCTAGTTCTAGTCTCCCGACATTTGGAAAAACATAATTCAATCAAGCAGAGCCAGCATGGTTTTATGAAAGGGGAATCATGTTTGACAAATTTTCTGGCGTTCTTTGAGGATGTAACGAGTAGGGTGGATAAGGAGGAACCAGTGGATGTCGTGTATTTGAATTTCCAGAAGGTATTCGATAAGGTGCCAAATAAAAGGTTAGTGCACAAGAGCTCATAGGGTTGGGGGTAATATATTAGCATGGATAGAGGATTGTCTAACTAACAGAAAACAGAGAGTCGGGACAAATGGGTCATGGTGGCAAAGTGGGGTGCCGCAAGGATCAGTGCTGGGTCCTCAACTATTTACAATCTATATTAATGACTTGGATGAAATATGATAATGACCAGATAATCTGTTTTTTTGTTATGTTGATTGCGGGATAAATATTGGCCGGGACACCAAAGTTCTCTTCACTGCTCTTCTTCGGAATAGTGCTATGGGATAGTTTACGTCCACCTGAGAGCAGATGAACGTTTCAGCCAAAAGACGGCACCTCCGACAGAGCAGCACTCCCTCAGCACTGCACTGATTCGTTCTGTAAATAATGCGTCCATTCCTTCCCAACCCACCAAAATGCAGCGTTCATTTTAGTATTTCAATGGGCACGACGTGTGTGTGTGAACGTTTAAAATATATGTAAATAAACTGAATACTTGTTGAAAATCCTACGCAACTGAAACAACTCGCGGGCCCTCCGGAACCAACTGCCGTGGAGCGCGCGCAGCTCCCCGATGACGTTGTCGGTGAGATGGCGGCTGCGGGAGCCGGGATCCGCGCGCTGCTCTTCGATTTGGACAACACGCTGATCGACACGGCGGGCGCCAGCGGGCAGGCGGGGCGGCAGGTACAAGGGAGGGGGAAAGAGTGAAGAGAAGAGTGAAGTGGGGGGGGGAGTATTGTGAGGGAGGGAGAGAGTGGAGGGGTGTATTGGGAGGGAGAGAGTGGAGGGGGGTATTGGGAGGGAGGGAGTGGAGGGGTTATTGTGAGGGAGGGAGAGGAGGGGGGTATTGTGAGGGAGGGAGGGAGAGAGTGGAGGGGGGTATTGGGAGGGAGGGAGAGTGGAGGGGAGTATTGTGAGGGAGGGAGGGAGAGAGTGGAGGGGGTATTGTGAGGGAGGGAGAGAGTGAGTGGAGGGGGGTATTGTGAGGGAGGGAGAGAGTGGAGGGGGTATTGTGAGGGAGGGAGAGAGTGGAGGGGGTATTGTGAGGGAGGGAGGGAGAGTGGAGGGGGTATTGTGAGGGAGGGAGGGAGAGTGGAGGGGGTATTGTGAGGGAGGGAGGGAGAGTGGAGGGGGTATTGTGAGGGAGGGAGGGAGAGTGGAGGGGGTATTGTGAGGGAGGGAGGGAGAGTGGAGGGGGTATTGTGAGGGAGGGAGAGAGTGGAGGGGGGTATTGTGAGGGAGGGAGAGAGTGGAGGGGGGTATTGTGAGGGAGGGAGGGAGAGAGTGGAGGGGGGTATTGTGAGGGAGGGAGAGAGTGGAGGGGAGTATTGTGAGGGAGGGAGGGAGAGAGTGGAGGGGGGTATTGTGAGGGAGGGAGAGAGTGAG